>NC_057692.1:3469887-3590584 GCF_014466175.1 Vespula pensylvanica | reverse complement strand
TTTTTTTTTTTGTTAAAGATATTAAATTAGGATCATGTTAGCATTAGTGTAAATAGATAATGCATTTTAGAATCAATGTTTTTGTTATCGCTATAAGTCATTCTCAAATCTTTTCTTATATCAATCTCAAGTTAATGTTATTTGATTGCAAAAGGCATTGGTATGATTTACAGAAATGGTTCACAGAGTTTTGAATCTATGACGTGATATCTATCGCAATACTAATTTTATGTGCTCAATTATGATCTCTCCAGTTAATTTTGAAATTTTCGTATATGAAATCTTTTTAAACTCGAGCGCAGACTGTCATTCCAGTCCGTTTTTGGGCCAGTTCAAAAAGCGAGCACTTTTACTGTACAAGATGCGCTTATCTCTCACCATCGACGTTCAAAATTTCTAGGAAACCAAATTTGTGACAAATACTGTACCAATGACAACTTAATATATCTATATATCAGAACATGTAATTGTGCTGCAAAGGCATACGAAAAAAGAAACAAACAAACAAACAAACAAAAATGATTTCTAGAACTTTTACTACAAATATTTTTTTTTATTTTCTCTCTCTCTCTCTCTCTATATATATATATATATATATATATATATATATATATATATATATATCTCTCTCTCTTTAATCTATCAAAAATAAGCAAAAGTCAAATGTGTAAAGGAGGGGGGGGGGTGGGGAATAATATGAAAAATAAGCTGATCATCGTCAAGTCACTGTTGTCAATCAAATTTTGAAGTTTATTAATAATGAAAAAAAAGAAGATAGGGAGGAAGGGAACTGGCAGGAATAACTCGCGTGAGCGACCGAGACGTTAAAAGACGTGTAATATTTTTGTTATGGTAAACGCCAGAGAGAGAATAAGCATTATTTTTGAGAGAGGATTTTAATACTCGAGCCATTAGTATTCTTCGCTCGTCGATTAATAGGAAACCCTAATTGAAGAAATTTTACAAAGATAATATTGCGCCGAGATATGTAGCTCTGTTGTAGAGTCCTGCACCTCTGAAAAAAAAATTAATATAATAATTCTTTTATTATCCTTTTTATACATTTCGACAGATGCAAGATAAAAAATCTTATACATACATACATACATACATACATACATACATACACACACATATATATATTATATATATATATTATATATATGTATATATATTATATATATATTATACATATATGCAGTCTTTTTTCGTCCGTGCAAGAGAAAGAACCCAAGGTAGAGAATGTGTTGTACGGTCGTGACCGCTCCTTGACTTAATCCATGCTTATCAATCGGCAATTAATTATTGCCATATTCTTACCCCAATTTGGTCCTTTCCTTGCCCTGCCTGCGCCATTTTTGTGATATTAATATTTTTTATATTACTTATATATATAAGGACTTGGGATAAAGCAACCAAGCCACATGTTACTGCTCGACGGGGAGTCTGCTAATTAATAACTAGAGTTCTTTTGAGAGGGAAAAGATATCCTTTTCATTTTCAAGATATACATGTACACACTGAGATACACACTTAACATAAAACGCAATTAATATTTCAAACGGTATTATCCCGTCAGAATCGTTTATAGCAAATCGTTATATAAAAAATTTGATTAGAATTAAAATTGTTTAAGAGATTCGACATGAACGATGAGAAAAAAAGAAAAAAAGAAAAAAAAAAAAAAGAGGAAAATGTCACAATAGATATAATAATTAATATTATTATAATTAATCAAGTAAAATTCGTGTGCGTAATCATTCTAATAATTCTTTAAATCGTATCTCGGATATCTCGATGATAATATATACAATGTTTTTCCTGAATTTCTATTAATCTCAAATGCTTAAATATTTTTATACAATTCTAGTAGTATGAAAGCGATAACTTATTCATATTTGCTTGTCGCAATAGTAGAAAGATAAAAAAGAAGAAAAAAGAGAAAAAATTGAAAATCAATTCAATTTTATCCGTACACAATCGATGATATAGAAAAGTTTGTAATATTTAGTAGATACGTGTCAAAAGTTACATCTTGTCACGTTAGAATAATTTAAAAAGTTTGTGTACGAATTGTTATGTGTAGTGGCCCTGTCGAGATATGTATATCATGCGGCTTTTGATCGCTTATCATGCTCGATACTGTCACACAGAGAAGATTCTAACAAGAAGGTGAAATAAATCTATAAATGAACATGAAAAGTATCGTGAGAAAAAAAATTGTCTATTTATACATAATCTTAAATATTGTAATGAGAAAGTGAAACAAAGTTGATTGATATTTAAAATTTCCAGTTTTTTCTATTGCAAAGAGTAGAGCGTAATAAAGGTTGTGTGTATGGGGATATATATGGGGTGATTGCAGAAAAAAGAAAAAAGGAACAACAAAAAAAAAAAGAGTAATAAGTAAATAATTAAATGACGAATACAAGTAAATACATTGTTGTATCTTTATTGTTGTTATTGCATGAGACTAGTGTAATAGACTGAGCCATACGCATGGTTAAATAACTATTAACACATAATATTTCTTAATTAATCCTATATTATTGTGTAATTATTACATAATGTATATTATATTTAATCGTAATGTTTCGTGCGGGCAGTGTTTGGAGCGGGTTCCTGTCCTTTGGGATTAAGTTTTTTAGTATACCTAATTTTTCACTTTTCTGTCCAAACGTTTCTTGTCTTCATTTGGACATTAAAGATGATTCGAACGAACAGTACGTTCAAAAGTGTACGTTCGTGTTTATTAGATTTTTCAAAATAGATAAAATATGTACAAAAAAAGAGATCACACGAAATGCGTTTTTATTATATTAGGTATAAATTTTGTTGTTGTGTGTATCGATTAATTATAATTATTTTAAATATTTACCATCACAAATTTTATTATTATTATTATTATTATTATTATTATAGTATCATTAGTAGTGGTAACAGTAGTAATAGTAGTAATAGAAGTAGTAGTAGTAGTAGTAGTATTATTTTAACATTATTATTTTTAATATTATCACCATTATTATTATAATTATAATTATTATTATTATTATTATTATTATTATTATTACGATTAGGATTAAAATTATCAGCGCAGCTTTGATGAAAAAAAAAAAAAAAAAAAAAATTAAACATGTATATTATACTACACGTTTCATTTTTCGTTCCGATCGAGAAGTCCTACAGAATGTTGAAATAAAATTATATAAAAACGTGCACGATAATCGAAAAAGTTAAATAATAATATATAGTAACAATAATAATAATAATATTAATATTAAAGTAAATAAATCGTGCTCCAATAATTTATGCATTTCTTCTTCCCATGGCTCAGAAATAGATGAAAGATAAAGGATCAAATGAAAAGAAAAAAGGGAAAGAGACAGAGAGAGAGAGAGAGAGAGAGAGAGACAAAGGAAAGAGATACAATGTATAGTCAGATGAACTATTTACATAATATGTAAAACTTCTCGATTGGAGTATGATAAAAAATAGATAGACTTATAATTTCTCAAAGGATTGGAACTTTGTGGGGCTGTTCCTAGTACCTGATTATCCTATCCTTGCGGCACGAGTGTTCCGTCGTAATTTTAATGCTAAAGATATAAATACGTACGTACATACATAAAAGAAGAAAAAAAAAGAGAAAGAAACATACGCATACTTGTAATATCCGCCATGTTCTCCGTTTTCTCTCGCCTCTCGCAAGCGCCGAGTAATTCCTTCGTCCAGTTTCGTTGAAACGCGATTGCTATAAAAATATATATATATACATACATATACATATATATACATTATAAATATATGCACATAAATATTTATATGTGTGTGTATATATATATATAATACAAAGTGTTGGTTTTTATTGCTGCATACCTTGACTGCCTAGAACTTAAGTACTTCTCTGTACACGAGGTAGATACAAGTACAAGATATTTGTACGACTGCATCTAGGGACTGTATCCTTTATCCTTTTTTTTTTTTTTTACGACAACGACGACGATCGTTTATAAAAAATAAAATGAAAAAAAAATAACAAAGAAAAAGAAAATAGGGGGGAGGGGGACATAGAACATTAATAGAGAAAAAAATAAAAAAGTGCAACGAAAGGTGCTGCTCCTCGTCAATCTTGGGAAGTATACAATTTCTTACGCACTTTGTACGCTGGTTAATGAAGAATCCATTGTTATCGCTGTAGAAAAAAATCGCATCGTGTATCGTAAATAAGGCTGAATGGGCACACATTGGGGATAATATATATTATTAATTATTAATTATTATTATTATTATTATTATTATTATTATTATTAATATTATTATATTCAGTAATGTGTATTGTAATACGTAATTGTGAATAATCCAATTGCGATCGGTGAGATTGATCCCTCTTTCATCGTTTATCCGCTTTTATCGCTACGATAGAGAATTTTATCGTTGTTGTTTGTACGCGAAACGTACGATGAAAGAAGACGTCTGATTTTATCCAAGAAGACTCGAGAGACTCGTTGTGTTTCGATATAATCGATGATTGCAAATTGTCATGTAAAATAGAATGAATGTATGTATGTGTGTACATATGTACATACATGAATCGTACTATATGTACTATACGAACGTTTTAATGTAATTAGAATTATTTCTTTTTTTAATTTTTAATTTTTAATTTTTATTTCTACGATAATTAACATATTGATTTACACTCGATATGTAAAACTTTTTAATTATTATCCTATACACACGTTTATTATGTATTACGCACAATCAAACAAACAAATTTTGTCTCATTTCTTTCTATATTTATATATGTATGCATGTATGTACAGACAGATAAAAACATATAGATATATGCGTTTTCAGATTAAATTAACGTGACAATTTCTCTCGAATTATATCGAAAGTATATTACTGATTTTATCCCGATAGAAGAAAATTAATATCCCTCTCGTGTCACGCGAACGCTTCCATTTGACGTTAGAACCTGCATTAACTATTGAAAATATCACAGACTTTCACTTATGTCGATACGAGAAAATATTGTATGCTCGTTTGTTAAAAAAGATTTTTCGTATGAAAGTTTTGCCGATTTGATTATGTTCAGACATTCGCTACTTAATCGAGAATAAAGGATGCTGGCATTTTATAATGTTATTCATCATTCGATCGATAAAACAAATATTAAGAATGATTACAATGATTACGATAACGATCTGAAAATTGGAATTACGAGACGGGACAAAAATAGCACCGTCCCGTTCAAGGTAGACATATAGATATGTATATATATATATATATATATATATATATATATATATATATATATATATATATTACACAGTTTGTAATTCGTTGGATGAGAGAATGTTTCCTCGATCCTTTTTCTAGGGGTTGAAGGTAAGGGATGAGAGACGTGAAAGCGTTCCTTTCGCGAATAAAACGTACGTATACGAGCCTGCTTAAGTGATTGCTTCTCTTCATTAGAGCTTGCCTCGTTTCTCGTACGGTCGAACTTGAGGGACAGGTGCGGTAATGGCCCGTATCGGAGCTTACTACCCCTAACCCCACTTGCAATGTGTTCGAGAGAGAGATAGCTGGCTAGCTAGCTGGACCGAGAGAGAGAAATAGAGAGAGAGATATCGAATGTACGGTAAACGCAGTCGGTTTAACGTCTACGAGCACCCTCTATAACCCCCAACCCTCTAGACTATTACGCGAATTGATTCGGCATCGGATCCGTTCAAGGCTGGAATACCGTTTAGCTCCTCGTTTCTCCCACTCTCTCTCTCTCTCTCTCTCTCTCTCTCTCTCTCTCTCTCTCTCTCTCTCACTCTCTCTCTCTCTCTCTCTCTCTCTGCCACTTCTCCACCCCTTCCTTTCTTCTTCCTCTACTTCCATCCGTTCCTGTTAACCCCTACTAACTAAATTCCTACTGGAATTCCGCTTGGATGATCACCCTGGAAAATAAAGTTTACGAGTTTCACGCTTTGCGCGATGTGTTACATTTGGAATTTGCTCAAAAGGGTGTACTTACTTGCAGTAAAGGTAAATCGATAATAAGAAAACGATTTACCTTTTGCTATCTTCTTCTTCTTCTTTTTCTTCTTCTTCATCTTCTTCTTTTTCGAATACAACATAGCTCGTTCGTTTCTTTGTAAAAGAAAGAAAGAAAAAGAAGAAGGAAATCAATCGTCGTTGCTTCACAGTAGAAGAAAACGTGATGGAGGAGAAGAATGCGAAAGGGATGTTAGAAAGATTTGGAAATAATTCAGACGGCTATGCTGGCCTTGTTCCGCCTCTAGAGTGGCGATAGTAGTGGTGATGGTGGTGGTGGTAGTGGTGGAGGTGGTGGAGGTGATGGTGGTGGTAGTTGTGGAGATGGTGGTGGTGGTGGTGGTAGTGGCTCGCTCGTGGCACCCCTGCATGCCCGCCCCTTAATCTAATCCAAGGATAATCTAAAATTCATGACACACATAACTGCCAGGCGATGATATATCTGGCGGGGGTGTAAAGGCCCCGTTTTCCACCACCGATCTACTACCACCTTCGTGCACAACCATCGACTCTTCTACCCCGATCCTTTCCTTCTCCCCATACTCCCACCATCCACGATATTTCCCACTACCATTCTTCCTCGTTCTCTAACACCGGTACTCCTTCGCTAGCTGCAATCACTGACATTATTATTTAATGTAACACGAGCTTGGATGAGTTCACTCACCAGCTAACATCCTATCTCAATGGCACATCTCGTGGAACTCGTTTGCTTCTCAATTCGTTTTCACCTCTTAAGTTCGAATAATATTTCTTCGTTTCGTTTCTCTTTAATGTTTTCGATTGGGATAAATGTTACGGAATCGTCATTGGCCACTATGTAATAATCTCTGACTTAATCTTTTCTCCAAAGTTTAAGATTAACTTATCATTATTATTTTAAAGTTGTTTTATTTTCTTTTGGGATTGAATTAGGACTTTGAGGGATCGATTAAATACGATGATTGTATCGAATAAATCTGGCTTATGTCTATTGATATTAAATGTTACATAAATTTTTATGAAAATTAGACGATCGCGTTAATTATTATATAGTGGCCAACGATTGTATCCTTTATTCTATATACGTCTTCGTGATTGAAATTATGATACTATCGGCTAACATCATTAATTGTTAGTAGAAAATAAAAAATAATTATTTTGCTTAATACACATTTTTGAAAAGGAAAAAAAAGTTTCATTACCATTTCATTTTGTTTGGAATGTAATTTTGTCTTGTACTGTCAGCATCCGTTATCATAAAGTTACAGTTACGATATAACAGAAATCTATCTTTTTCTAATCGAGATTCGTAGCGATGATTCTCCTAATTCATTTTATTCCCTGCCGACAATAGTATTTACATTTTCTTTCTCTATCTCGAAAGCGTATCGACATTACAGAACGATCGTATTCCACGATTTGTACAACTCGTTTGGAGTACAAAACCAAATCGATGTTCATTACACGTTTGTATGTATCTAATACGTATGCTACGTTCTATCTGTATGTGCTCGGTTAACCGATTGATTATCTTGTAAATTATCTGCTTCGATATACGTCAATCGAACAAATTGTTGATAATCTGAAGGTATTCGTTATTCGCCAAACGTTTTTTAAACGAATTGCTCTGATATATCTACATTTGAATTAGTTAATCTAATATATATAGATATAATCCTCTAAAGGGGGTGTCGACAAATTTATGGACATATTTTGAACTGTAACTGTAAGAGAGGAGTCATGTATATTTTAAATGATTTAACAAAGTAAATAATTCTAGTCAAATACTCGAAAGTATTTGCATTTATAAAAAGAAAACAAAATTGTTTAGATTGTATTTTAAATTTATAAACGTATAAAATAGTTTTGTAAATTTTTCGACATCTTTTTTGGACCTTATGTATCACATATTGGGTAGGCAAATAATTAATGTGAAACTTTCAGTATTTTATGTCTAAATTCGTATTTAGTATTTTTTACTGAAAATTCTGGCATAGTTTATTCACCAACCCAATACTATAAACTCTAATTTTCCGTTCGTACATCTTAGGAAACATCACAAATATATAATACATAATATCAAATCGATTTAAAACATCGTTAACTCGATGAGATATAACAAGAGAGTTGCGGACAAAAAGACGACCACCAAACAAACCGCGAAGTCCCTTCTTCTTTCGACCCCTCCTTTCGTCGTTCACCAATTGTTCTTGCTATGGCGCTAGTTGTCCGTTCCGAACGAAGGGTATAATAATTGATGATGTTGCCCGTTTCTAGCGAGACATTATTTCGCAGTTAGATAGTCGACACCACGAGATGAATAGCATTTTAACTCCCCCATATTTTATTATCTATTACTATCATTTTTGCGTTCTAATTTCTTTTCTAACTGTAGTGCATTTCAATGATTCGAACGATTCGTTCGATAAATCGTTAGAAAGTTTAAGAGAAATAAGGAAAGAAATAAAAAGAAGAAAGAGAGGAAAGTCCTTTTCTCGAAGGACAAGAGACGAAGAGAGGGTGAATTTGGTCGTTCGAGTCACGCCAGGGCCGACCCCTTGGCGGCGGACAAACGACGGCCAATTTACGAGTAACGGGAGGCAAAAAAACTTCTTAAAACTCGGATTAGAATAAGCGAGATATCGCGCTCGCTTATCTCTTCTCCCTCTCTTACTTCCTCATCAACCTACCCTCTTCGCCTACTCTTCTCCCTCTTTTTACGACGGTCTTCTCACTTTTTCTTCAGCAAACCCTTGGAATTATCCTCGAGTTCCTCTCTCCGACTTCCTTTTCTCTTTCCTCTTTTTTATTTTATTTTATTTTATTTTACTCGCTGTGTTCTCCAGCGAGAAATCGTAAAAAGGGAGTTGATGAAGGGAAAGAAACGAGGAGGAGAAAAGGAGTGTGAGAAAGGCCAGTCTTGTCCTTTGTTCCCTCCCTTCTTCCACAAGCTCCTCTCGCTTGCTGCTCGTCCGTGGGGATTTTGTAATTGGTGACGATTCAACGCGATCATTCGAGAGCGCGTACGTAAGTTAAAAATTAAGTCGGCTATTCTAATTAAAATTAAGCTTAGGCGATTATGTGAACTAGAGAATTCCTTGTTTGGTTTTCTCTAGATCAATACAACGGACATATTATATTTTGAATGCGTATCATAGAAATTAATATCGACTTTGATATTCGTATTAATGTCCGAATTATTTATAATTTCGAATTTGCACCGATGTACAAATTTTTTAATCGAACTATACTATTAGAATCGATAAGAATAACTTCATTTGATATTAACGTTAAATAAAACAGAAATTATATTTTTAATACCTAGAAAAAATCGAGTGTTTCTACGTAATCATATTTAGTTTTTCTCATGATAAAATTAACAAATTTACTATTGATATACACCCCCTCCGTCAACCGTTCTGTTCCTTCATCATTTAACAAATTTCCGCTTAATAGTTTGAATACCTTGAAAGACTAGCGCCATTTATCAAGTATCTTTTTTTTTTTTCGTCAAAACGTAACGATAGATAGGATTTTTTAAGGACACACCCCACTCAATGTCCCGGATAGGGTACACGGTTGAGACGATAACGGCGCCCTAGGGAGTTAGAGGGTAACGCGATTACATAGTTACGCTACTGGCGGGACGGTTCGCCCGTCTTGATTTATCCGTGTAGCATCGCGTTATTGCATTAGCGCCCCGACAGCAATGCTGCTGGCCACCATCCCCGGAGCTAACACTACCACTACGACTGTATAACACCATCGTAACACCACCGCCAACTATACCACCACCGATTGGTGTCTGAGGATAGCGAAAATGCTCGAGGACGAACTTACTCGTCCAACGTCCACCCACCCACCACCAGTGAATCATCCCTAAGAATTATGTCTTACGTCCTACTACTCGGACGACCGATCCATAAAGACTATACTGGATTCGCGTTACGACTTTCGATCGTTTACTATATATCTCTCTCATCGCTATTAGAAACATAAATGAGAATAATATTAAAGTTAAAAGATTCTAATTGTAAACGAACAAAAATTCGTGACATAAAATATTGTATGATTCTGATGGAACAGTATTGATACTTGACCAAACAAAATTGTTTATATGTACGTATAGTCGTCATCTTAAGACTTATTGCACGATTTATCTAGAATCAATTTCTTTTTCTTTTCCTTTTTTTTTTTCTTCGATACAAAACTTATCTATTTTCTTATGAAGATATTTTGAAATTCTGATTGTTATCTATTAATCTATTTGAATGGAACTTTTTTTTCCGTATTCACTGGGGCACTTAACATTTCGAGTACATTACGTAATCGTATTAAATTATAAATAAAGATAATAATTAATTATTGTAAGAAACTTTTTTTCATTTCATTTTAATACGATAATATGTATAAAAAAAGCAATAGAAAGTTTCTAATTTTATAAAAAGAATATTAAATCTCGAGAGATGTATACCGATGTGATTTATTCACTGATATAAAGATTATATTTAAATAGTACTCAAATGTCAATTTGCCTGTGCACGAGAAAAAAAATCAATATTATAAGAGATGTAAAATCTTTATGTAAATAAAGGATTATGATTTATTAAGATAAAAAAGATTGATATCGATCTTGTTATTCTGATATTGTGGAATAAAGCATTACAATTCGTTAAAATTATACACCGCTCGATCTCTTGTTATTTTTACCGGACAGATTAAACTCAAATAAATAGAAAGGATTTTTCTATGGTATATATTATACTTCATATTATATATATATATATATATTTGATATTTCTTTTTGTTCTGTTTTTTCGAACAATAATCTAACAATCGTTCCTCGTAGCAAGGAATGATAGATATAATTGAATAATAAAAAATAAAAATTTATAGATCACTCGTAAGAATTCAATTTTTATATAGATATCACTTTCCAGGACGATATGATCCAAATTATGATCTAAGAAAGATAAGAAAAGAAGAAAAGAAGTATCCAACTATATCACGATGAAAAAGAGATATAAGAATTTTTATAAAAACCGAATTTTAATAGTATCACATACAGCAAACTATGTATGTTAGAGAAACATATAGATTACAATAGGTATCCTTAAAACCAGAATAATGGTGGAACCATCGCATGAGAAGACAATACGATAAGCGTATACCATAATGCAATCGATAGGAGGTCAGCGTCCTTTCCGTCGGAGTGTATCATCGACGAACAATATCGCGTCTTGGAAAACGATGATTGGTGCTTCCCAATCTCTTTTGATCGATCAATCAAAGAAGCTCGATCGTTGAAGATAATTCACGATACTTACGAACAAGTGGATGTTGTTTCTTTATCGACATACATATCCGTTCCCGACTCATGTTCGTTGTTAAGTATCGAATTATCGATCGTCCAACGTAATCATCATCGTCATCGATCATTGATTAGATCGTTTACGCTGGCCTATCGAGTCCAAGGGCTTCTTGATGTCGCCTAGCTTTCAGCCTGAGATCAGCGATGCTGCTGTTCTTTGAACGTGCTGCGGCTGCGGCTAAAGAAGCAGCTAGACTTAAGGGATGAGGATGATTCGAAGATGTCGGTGGAGGTGGTGGTGGTGGTGGTAAACAAAAAAGACCACCTGCCGCGGCATAATGGAGAACAGCTGGGTCGAATGCCGAACTAGCTGCTGCGGCTGCAGCACTTACGTTACTTCCAGCACCTTGCATAGGTGGATGAAGCCTAAGAGCCGGCAAATAAGGTGCCACTCTGCATGGTTCCAATGTCGTCGGTGGACTTCGTGGTGCCAGCACCATACCACCTGCAACACCTTGTCGAATAGGAGCAATTAAAATTTCGATTATTAAATTGCGAAGTCGATCGATGATTTTGGAATAACTTTCTATAACTTCATTTTTTTCTGTGTCTAAATTTAACTATTCAGCAAACATTAATCATGGGATATAAACTAACAATTAATTTTGTAATGTAATAATATGATTTCAAAGTTATATGATGTTATCAGAACGATAACATTTTAAACCGTGTCTGATAAAGATTTCATAAAATTCTTTAAATCGGCAAAATTTTAATTTTAAACAAAATTAAAAAAATTAAATTAAAAAGTTATCAATTCCATATCTAAAGATCTTAATCAAAGTGCATGTTCATATCGCATAATAAAAATTTATTCTTTTTCACCTTTGTGTAACTGACTTTCATGTTTGCGGCATTTTGCACGACGATTCTGAAACCAAACTTGTACTCGCGCTTCGCTTAGCCCAAGTCTCTGACTGAGTTCTTCTCTCATAAACGCATCCGGATAATGGGTTTCATCGAAGAGCCTCTCCAATTCAGCGAGTTGCTCCAAAGTGAAATTCGTTCGTGATCTTCTCTGCTTGCCATTTCCATTACCATTTCCACGGCAATTTGACCCTGAATATTATATGGAGTTGGTAAATAAGTAATTTCGAAATTGTCAAGATTTTCTATTTAAATAAACAGTATTCTTTAATAAAAATTTCGAAATTACTTACTGAACAACTTTCAACTAATATTACAACTAAATAATGTAGTATTGTTTATCGTTTATTCGATGTAAAATACTTAATTAAATATCATTGTTAATTCTCTCACATTACTTAGTAGCCAACTCAGTATCATACTATTGTTTATTATTTATTTATATATGAGTTGAATGAAATACTATAGTTAATTGTTTATTTAGATATAAAATATATAAAAAATTTCGAAATTACTTAGTGAGCAATCTTAATATTATAACATCGATGACGATATGTGACAAATCTTATTGTTAATTACGATCGAAAGAACAATCATGATTCTGAACAGAATCGATGTTTTTCTCGTTTTCCTTGGATACATTGGATATAATTAATGCAACGAGGCTAGAAGAAACACAAGGGAATTCGAAATTGATCTTTCTGATCTTTCACGGGTCATTGATGTCGGTCTGCACGCCATCAACATAAATTTTGCTAAGCTTACGATATTCTTATTCAAATCATACGTCGAGAAGAACTCGTTATTAGCTGACATTAGCAAGACCATCTTCTCGAAGTATTCTCTTCATCCTTCTTCACGGATTATGACTTTCCGCGAATTATTCGCCAAGTTCGAACATCCATGAAAATTTATATGTCTTTCCATTACAGTATTATCGAGCAATATACTCCTTTATGTGTAAGGTAAAGACCAACAAGGATATAAATTATACATTGATATAGTTGTACAAGAAAATGAGTTCGATTGCAAGTTGACTGTAGAGTGTTTATCAAAGAGATAATTACACAAAATAACGAGTCATATCCTTTGAATGTCTTATTTACAATTAGAAACAAATTATACACACACACACACACACGCACACATGTTTAATAAATCGATGTCTAATAAATTTGCTTAGAAAAAAAAATAATTTAATAATCATCGGCATGATTTTTATACCAAACTTTGTTGCTTTATTAGATCCAAAAATAATTTAACAATCATCATTTTTCTGTCAGATATCTCAATATTTTTTATTATGATTGACTATGGAATCAAAGGAAGAAATTGTACTACGAATGAAACCGAGAAAATTTGTAAAATGAGAATTGTAATGTGATGCCGCGAGTTAAAGAGACATGCCGATAATAAAGGAAGTATACGAATTAATTAATGGGTGCTTAATGTAAAGTAACTACGGTACAACTCTCGGGAGGTGTTGGCCGATGGGAACTCTGGGAGTTGCTTCGACGTAGGGTTGTGGGTGGAGCTCGGGGGAGGATTAAGCGCCTCTCGTAAGAGCCGCTTGACGAAGGGGATGTGATTTATATAATTTAGCAAAGTGGTGAGCTACGCAGTCTTATAGGGGGTCGTTAGTCACCTCTTCTTCCCTTTACCCTCTTACCCTACGATCTCTACGACCAACTCTCCTACCTTAATCACCCTCTTCTTGGCTTTCTCCATCTGTCCGATGGAATTTCTCAAGTGAAAACGGCCTCTCTATGACTTCGACTCGAGAATTTCATACTTTTGATTATCTCTTATTCAATTTGTTAATTCTTAATCAATAATACTGCTAAAAAATAATCATTTTCTTTTAAAACACATATTCATAAATATGTCCTATTTACTAATGAAATACAATTTATAATTCATTTTATATATTATGTCCTCATAATATTATGATAAAGTTTCACTAAAAATTTCCATATAACGCAATTATTATCAATAATAATAATAATAATAATAATAATAATAATAATAATCAGATGTTTCTGACTCCTCGAAATTAACATTTTTATTTTGTTATTAATATTAACATACGAATTAAAAACAAAAGATTTACTAGATTGTTACGATTCGATCTCCAGAAATAGAATATTTGTTGTTGGCCATGAAAACCGAAGGATAGTAAAATTGATTAATTCGTGTGATATGAAAAAAATGTGACAGAGATTCGTAGTATTTTCAATGATACGCAGGCGCGCCTCGAAAATGGCTACCATACGGCAATGCGTATAGCGCTTTAATCAATTAACGCATAGCTACGTAATCCAATCGGAACCCTGCCGTAGGAAAGCCCGCATCCATATGTACAGCGGTTTAAAATCCCTCCTCGCAAAATAACTCGCGTGGTTTACGGCCCCACCCTCTTTTTGTTCACCCCAGCCACGAATGTCTCTCGCGAGCGTTACATCCCTTTTACGTACAGAGTCATCCCTCGTTTTTCTCGATAACGACGAAATTTAATCGCGAAGTAGAACCATATTGGATTTTTTTTCGAAAATCCAAACAATAGCAATTTTAGTAGAGCCGAGTTCAAAAATTAGAATTAACAGAGGTGGAGACAGAAGTTATGAAATTATTTATCATTCGTAATAAGATTATCGTGATTTTTTTTTCGTTATACCTATATTTTTATTTATCCACCTATATATATATATACACACATATCATCGGAATTGCATCGTCAAAATTTGATTGGCTAAACTCGAAATATTTCTTATATATATAAATATATATGTGTTTGTGTGTAAATTTAAAGTTTGAATTGTTAAGAATGTTAATACTGAAATTCGTTAAAAATGAATGATTTTAGAAAAATCCGATAGACTCCTTGTATGATCAGCGGTCTCGTAACGTGAGGGAAGAAAAGAGAAGACTACAGTTTAACCCTCGCCAAAGAACCGAAGCAATCACACTCGGACACGAAGGGTCGGCTAATTCGATTACCAAAAGCGCTGCCCTCTTGCTCGGAGTCAGTGATATCGAAGGCACCATTTCAACTTGTTCTATTTCGGTGAAGCTTCGCCTTCGTTGTGTATTTTTCTCGACGAAACGAATCGGAGATATTTCGGTTATTAGGCGGAGAAAGGCCTAAACGGGATAAACTCTCTAACCCTCGTCGTTTGTTCACAGTTATCCTGGCGTAAACGTGTCTGTCTTAGTGTCGATATCATAAATAAGTACTTACGTGATACTTCGTAATTTACCGTGTCCTTTCTAACGTCCCTATATCGTGTCAATTCGTGCAAAGGTATTTATATTTTATGCTCACTTTTTTACTTGATATATTTTAATCGTTTGCCCTCCATAGAGCTTGCTACGGCAACATATATATTCTGCATCACAATTCCACTGGTGAATATGAATACCATAGAGGATATCCATAATAAAAAGTACAATTAAATCTCATAGTTCTAGCAACTATACGCTTAAGTGTACTTAAGAGAACTACAAGAACTACGAGACTCCTATATAGAGTTCTTTCTAAAAAAACAAAAAAAAGAAAAGACAAACATCTCTATGTAAGAGTTTCTTCATTCGTAACTTCTTCATTCGAACAGTATCGTTCATTTTGACATTGGAGAAAAATCAAAAAATTAAAAAATCAAAAGCCAATGAAACGAGTGAATCCTAATATCATCGAAAAAAAGAGAGAGAGAGAGAGAGAGAGAGAGAGAGACTCGCATTGCTTCCATCAGGGGAATTTCAATCTCCCAAAGTTTATCGCTATGAACATCGTGATTCAGTGATCGAACTCGATACTAGGATCGGACGTGCAATTTTCTCTAGCGATGGTCAGACGAGCTGATCTACTGCGGCACTTTAAGCGCGCGCACGTCAACCCCCTTTCCCCCTTCATCCTCGCTAACTCTCCCCCGATCCTTCTCCAATAATTCCCCCCCACTACCCTCTTCTTTCCTTACGTACCAGACCGGCTCTCCTTTTCCGCGTGGATATTTATGATTTTACTTTCGCGCCTCCGATGGCTGCCGGGGCTCGGCAGATTGCTTTTTGATTTGCGCTTAATCGGGGAAAGTTATGGGCCCCGGAGAAATACACGTCCGACGATACGCGTTTCCACGCGAGAGAGCATACCGTCTACGACTTTTAGGGGGCGTACACGACCGACACGGCCACCCGCATATTAAACCATAAATTTATGCCGACTTTACCCGCCGACCGATATCGTGTTATAAACGTGCAAACGTATTCCTCGTTTGACCGTGTACGGAGGAATGATCGAATGTCGAATTTTACAATTTCATTTCCTTTTTCTTTTTTTTGTTTGTTTGTTTTTTTTTCTTTTCTTTTTTCTTTTTTTTTCTTTTTTTTTTTTTTGAAAGAGAAAGAAGAGAAAAAAAGAGAGGGATGAACACGTCCAATAGTGCTTTTGTTTATCCCTATAAAAATCGTAATCACGACGATCGCGATCAAATTTGTGCTTGGTAGGAAAAGTTGTCATTAGAAAAAGTGATGGGATTGATTCTATGCGAGATATTATTATCTAACTATTTTGTATAACTAAGGATAAACGTTAACTCGTATGTATAAATTCTGTGAAATTTATATAAATCATATAAGTGGTTCATTGATAAATTATAATTGTGAAAGGAGCTTGATCTTTCTAAAATCATATATAAAAATATTAAATTTTTTGTGATGATATATCAACGATCGTACTCGATCACTCAAAAGATCAAATCGACAGTCGGTTGTGGATCTAATCGTGGTTTTCAAAAAAGTAAAAAGAAACGAGTTGGCACGTGTCGAAAATCAATGATCGTTACATTTTGAACGGTCAGCGTATACCCTATCACTTGGAAGCTTTATCGGACGACGTCCTGAATTATAAACGAAGATCGAACCCTCCGATGGATACACGTCGTATTTGAGCAAAGGCTTTTGACCTCAGTGTTTTCGTCTTCGCGATGATAGAAAAGAAACAAACGTTGGATGGACGTCGGAAGTAATAATCGAAGTGTCTTCCTTTATATCGTTATTTCTTCAAATATAGATTAATCAATCGTACCATTAGAAAAGAACGAACATGAAGAATAAAAACGATTAAGTGTGTGTATGTGTGTGTATTCATGATCAATTAAAAAGACGAATTACTCTCACCTTTGGCAGCTTCCTCCTGATTATGGACCAATGATCTAGCAACTTGCGAGGTTAATTTCGAGTCGTTTATGGTCGTTTTAACGTCGGCACTGGTGACTCGGCTTTTCGATTCCGTGCAATTTTCTGGACTAGCTGATCGATCTCTCGTGATTGGGGGAGGTGAAGGACTGCAACCCAAAAGTTTTCGTACGGACAATTTCAACTCCGGTGTTTTGAGAGGTGAGACGTTCTCCGTGCTGGCCTTGACCTCCTTAACCACGTCCTTGATCTTTGTCGCAACGGAAAGGTCTTCCGGTTGCAATCGAGTTTCCGGTGATGGCGGCTCCTCGACGTTACCAACCTCGACATTAGATTGGTTACCTTCCTGACTGGATTCTCGATTCGCCGACTTTCCATCTGGAGAACGTTTCGCGTTCTATTATAAATGATCTATTCGATCTAACCGACAATTATATTTCTTTTCTCGATTAATTAATACCGCGTAAGGTATGTAGATATGTGAATACGAGACAACGATAGATCATAAAGCATAAGTAAACAAACGTATAGAAAATACACATAGGAAAGGATCGAGATGACAATGCCATTATATCCAGAACTTAGATCTCTGGAACACCATAAACACATATCGACAGGGACACCTCTTCCTACGAAGCACGATTTTTATCACTCGCGTATACACTGGATCCTTTCCACTAAACCTTATCTCTCTCATATGTGAGATTTTCTCCTAGCTCAAAGGAGGTGGGAAAGAAAACAAAAGACAATAAGAGAAAAATAAAGAGAGAGCAAAAAAGTATAAGAGAGAGAAAAAGAGAGAGAGAGAGAGAGACATACGGCATTCATTTCCGTTGTCATCACCAAGAAGATGCGCGACACTGAGGGTGATACGGGTAGAGGGTGCGCGTTCGGTGTTACTCCTGACGAATCCAAGTTGACTGCTCGTATCCTCGTCGACAACAACGACGGGTAACGGCGCGGTCGCGTTCTCTTGAAAACTCTTGGAGACAAACTGGGCAAGTTGCTCCATTATCGAGAAGACAAGACTCGTATCTCGCTCGCGAGCGAGCTCACTCGCGAGTTCACTCGCGAGAGTAGACACCGAAGGGGGTTAGACGTTGTGGCGGGTACGAAGTAGGTACGGAAGGCGTCTCTCAGTTTTCCTATCGGTCCAAGTACCAACCATCGAGATAGCACGCACCCCCAGGACGCCATTCGAACGGCGACCAATCGGGCTTGAAATGGGCGGCACCCGTTAACGCCCACCAAAGCGCACCCTCTTTCACCCCTACCTACAATCTCCCTCTTCCGAACCTATCTCCTCTTAGCGAGACACCACTCCCCTCATTAGCATTCGTGCACCCTCAAACTACCCTCGCCCTTTGCATCCCTTCCTTCTCATCCTCCTTCTCCTCATCCTCCTTCTCCTCATCCTCCTTCTCCTCATCCTCCTCCTCCTCCTCTTCCGTCTCCTCCCTTCCTAAGTTTCCTAACGCACCCGAAAACCCCAACAGCGCGTTCTCTCGACCCTCTCCTATCTCTCTTTTACCCTCTCTCACCTCTTCTCCTAGGTGCAAATCGCACCTTCAGGGCCGCGCGCCTCGGTTTCTATCTTCGTCCCGCCGATTTTCTTTCCATTCTTTTTCGATTGTAAAATAATCATATTGATATTTATAAATATTCTTATATCTATAATAATATTGATAAATTATTCTGAATATCGATAAAAATTAAATAATATAGAATACTAAAATTTTCCTTCATATAAAACCTATAAAACATGTTAAAATACAAAAGCATTGATATATTTGATTACCTTTCTAAATTGTGTTCTCATATTTATTGATTTACTCTATCGTTTAAATTCAAAAAAGGAATATTCGCAATGATGCCAAAGAAAAACGACACGCGTATTACATCGAATTGAATCTCGATTGCGACCCTGTACTACGATGCGTCCCCCTGTTTGCCAGCACCAAACTCGGCAATATTTAAATGGGATTGCGTTCGGGAATGTAATTGCTCGGGCAAACATGCTCGGCACATCGTCGGCTCGTAGAGAACGACGTCTCATCGAATAGATATAGACACGGAGATTGGATAAAGATGGATAAATAAAGGGAGAAAGGGTGGAAGAGGGAAAGGGAAAGGGAAAGGGAGAAGCGAATGAATGAGTTGACGAATAGAGAAAAAGGAAAACTCGTAAATATAGAATATCATAAGTAATTGAAATATGTAGACACGTGTATAGATATATAAACTTAATCATAATATTGGATGTAGTTTAAAGAAAAAAAAGAAAAGAAAAGAAAAGAGCAGAAAAAAAAAGTAGTATAAAATGAAAATATGAGAAATCGTAGGAAAGATGTTAAAAGAAAAGGAGGAAATCGACAAAGAAAAACGGAAGATACCAAAGAGAGATAGTTTCCGATTGAAAAATAAAGAAAATTCGAGTCGGACAAGTGGTAAAGGAGAAAAAGAGAAAGAGATACGCGAGGGAAATGAGGGGGAAAAAGGAGTACGCGTGGTCCGACAACGTGCATCCTGAGAACGAGAGGGTGAGGTAGGGAGGGAAAGAGAGAGAGAGGGAGAGAAACAGACTGAGAGAGAGAGAAACAGAGTGAGAGCGAGAGGGGTAAAGGAGAGAGGGTCAGGAGGGAGATCGAAATGGTAGGACGAGAGAGGGTATGGCTTATAAACGCAGGCAGACGGAGCCAATCAGGGCGCAATGCGATTACCTTAACGAGAAATCCGATTACTTATTCATTCACCTAACTCGAAATCAGTTTAACTAATCGTTTAATTCGGTTGCTAGCATACCCCACAGGCGGCGAACGCGCGAGCATGCACGCGTCCCTGTGTGTGTGTTGCTGCTGTTGCTACTGCTAGAATAAACCTCATCCCCTCACTAACGCCACCTATATCTATACGGTACATATATATACGCATACACGTAAAAGCGTGGACGTAGAGGGAGCTCGTACAGCGTTGGTAGAGGTAGAAGGGCGGTCGGTTGGATGTGAGGGGTGGAAGGAGGAGAGGCCTCATTCAATTCAATTACGTAATGAATTGTCGTGTCTTGAGTAAACACCCTTCCTCACCGCGACTCGCCGGCAGAAAATCGGGGCTCTGGATAGCACCGGCACCCCTTGCGAGGATCGTCGAAAGCAGAGAAGGGGGTGGCGGGAATCGAAGCAACGGCGCGGCGGCGGTTTAGACGAACCGAATCAATCTGCGCACCGGCTCGCAAATGCTTCCAGAGTTCTCCTTGCATCCACCTTGTCTCTACGATTTGGAGAGATGAGAGGGAGGGAGAGAGGGAGGGAGAGAGAGAGAGAGAGAGAGAGAGAGAGTTCAGAGGCAATATTTCTCTCTCTTTCTCCCTCTCTTTGCGAGTTGAGTTTCGATGGAGGAACATAAAAACGACGTTAGATCGATCAAGACGTCCTGAATTATCAATAAACCGATTTTCTCATAATTGATTACGTACTTGTAATATAGAGCACATTATGCGAATCTTCTTATTCTCAATCCTAATAGTCGCATCATTAATTAAGCTTTTTATCAATATCAATTAAAGAGAGATAAGCTGAAAAGGCAAAATGTTAATTTCTAATGTAAATGAATTAACTAAAGTGATTTACCTTTTATTCACATTTCAACGAGGTGCGATTCCGTTTGTAGGCGTGGTATCGGTAATCCCTGTGTTTCCCGAAATCGACCCTGGTCAAATTGATGGTAAGGCCACTTTAGAGGTTTACATAGGCATTGGAAACGGTCGGCGATCAAAGGACCGAATCGATATCGGCAACGATCCGTGTAATTTCTCTCGTCTGAAAAGCGAGACTTTGATTTAGGCCTATTAATTTATATTTAATTAAAATAGTATATTCTTAAAAAAAAATTATAATATTATTTTGTTTATTACCGAACGGTAGATATATATGTACATATTGTCCTTTTAAAGAAATCGTTTATGACGACAATTATCGAATGTAACTATCTGAATATAGTCATTCATCGATTTTTAACATTACTCTTTATATTAAAGATTTTAATAAAATCTTTTTAATGCAGAGTTATGTAACATAAAGTAACATAAAATAACATAAGCTATCATGTAAGAGGTAATTTTCTCTTTTTATAAAATATTTATACATTATGGCACTTTTTCGGACAATAATCAATATTTCAAGTTTACCTTTATTTAATGTAAGTATCTTACTTTTATATTCTATCTTTATTAATTTATTTATAAACTTATTTGTTATATATCTAAAAAATTTAATCATTTTTTAAATAAAAATACTTTGTTTGTAAAATCATTTAGATTTTTAAATGCAATTTTGTCTTTGTTTAGATTAACAAACATGTCAGCAATTTTCAAAAAATACCAATATTTTGTAATATCTTTAAACAAAACATTAGAACCTATCAAATTGGAAAATCTAAAAGAGAAATGTTAACATTTAATAAAGAGAATAAATATATATCAGGAAGCTGTAGAAAATTACCTCTTACTCGAATAGAACCTTCTACCGGACAACCCTCTAAATGCTTAGAAGACTACAGTAAACCAAAAAGAAGTTTATTGAAATTTCGTAAATCTCCACCTGTAATTAAAGAAAAACCTACTAATTGCAAAAAGATTGAACCCGTAAAAGTAAAACCACCTTCTTGGAAACGTTTTTTTGGAATTGACTCAAAGAAACCCTGTCCATCATTATGTATCTGTCCAATAACTTATCAGAAACAAATGGCATTACGCAAGCAAGATCCACGCTTGTTAAATCCATGTTATCAATCAACTCTTGGAGATGTGTTAATTTATACAGAAATAATTAAAACTAAAAACCACGAATGTCCTGAACCGCAGCCAAAACCACATCGTTCATATAAAATTCCTAGAGCTGTCTTAAGTAAAGCAATTATAGCAAATATTGGAAAAGTAATAATATAAATATATTATTTCTATTTATATATCACATTCTCTAGCTCAAGAATATATACATTTGAATCTTCTGTCGTAGAAATTACGTCCTTATTCTGGCTTACAATGTCAAAACCATAAATGCAAGATTAATCAATTTCAAACAAATTCAATTCCTTTTAAAGAAATGAGACCAATAATGAAAGAAAAATGTGCATTCACTTGCAAAGATGGAATTACGACTAATAATATTATGCAACCGTTTAATACAAAAATGAATTCGTATGGAAAATCTTTCGTAAAAGTCATAAGAAATCCTAAACATTCATTAGATGAAAATTTACAAACCACATGTGATACCGAAAAATTAACTAAATCAACGAATGAAACTGAAAGATTAAGTAAATTAACATGTGAAACTGAAAAATTAACTAAATTAACATGTGAAATTGGAAATTTAACTAAACCAACATGTGAAACTAAAAAATTAACTAAATCAACATGTGAAACTGAAAAAATATCAAATGAAAAGATAAAGGATCAAAAGGATGATTTACAATCGAATGACATAAAAAATAGGTAATTAAAGTTCACTTACTTTTCAATGTTTTTACAAATAACAAAAGTTATCTTATCACAATTAATATAAATTATGCATATTATAAGTATTATAAATGAGCTTAAAAAATATTTCTTTCCCAGATAGAATATAATTAATTATATTTCACTATATTTGATTATTGAAAAATATTCATAACAATTCTTTTGTACACAGTGCAAAAAATCAAGAAATTAAAACAAAAGAAGTCTGAATTTTCAAATAATTTTACTCGACCAATAAAAATGCACAGTTTAAAATTATACTGTAGAACAGAGGGCGCCACATAACAGATGACAGAGTAAAAACTAACCAAACCATCTAATACGTAAAATCATTTTTCGTGATAAAAAGTTAAATACAATAATTGTAAAAAGTTATTTTGGCAACACAATAATAACAATAAATTCGAAGATATTCGGTAATAAGTATTTTTCTTATGGCTGAAGTATTACTTTTCTTTATAAGTCGATTACGATTGGACACTTTCAAGGAAAAAATGTTTGATCGATCTATATCGATCATGACTGTGACCATTCGATATAAATTTTATCATAAGTTTTATTGCGTCGTATTATTTATAGTATATGCTTGCATTGCAATAAAAGTATTTTTGCAAGTATGTTTGACGTCACTGATTAGATTTGAAAAATCTATAAAAATATTTTTTCCAGATAATTTATCAGATCACGATTAAAAACAGTTATTTCCATAATTAAAAGTTTATTCGAGAACAGTAAGAATTTGGTGATTTAGTGAAATCAATTACTTGCTAGTTTAACACTGCTTTAAAATAAAAAACTCTTGATCGTGAGTATCGACCCTTAACATATATGTGTAAATACATACATATACAGGCCAATAATATATTTATTTCATTGCAAAGGTTACTTTCGATATAATTATTAAAACAAATATTGGATCAGTATTTAAGAATTTCATGACAGAGTCAAAAAAAAAAGAGCCAAAAATTATAGGAGACAGAAAAAAGATATAGAAAAAAAAAAAAGAAATAAATAAAAAAAGAAAAAAGAAAAAAGTAAAAAAAATTATCCGAAGGAATAAATATTCATGATCGGTTTTTGCCAGCCGAGTGAGAACCGACTTTGTTGGCTGAGGCCGCCCTCGATGGCGGCATTGTCGCTTAGTGTGGACCCCTATAGAATCAGAGCTACGGGGCAGTCAAATGTCTCGTAAAGGAGTTCCCTCCGCTTCTAAGTCAAAACAAGTCCCGCGAATCTTTCGTAACCGTCGAGCTCCATCGTTCGCTCGTGTTTGGACTCACGTGGACGTCGGTATCGGTTCAATTACATCGGAGCAAAACGATACGAATTCTCTAACGTCTTCTCCGGACGAAAGGAAAAGACGAATCGACGATAAAAAAGGAAAAGTGAAAGCAAGAAACAACGAGGAAGCGATCGGTTATACCGAAAAGGTTTGGTGCTTGGATTATTCGTCGATTCACAACGGTGTTTTTTCAGACGGTGGTGCTGATTTGATCGAAAAGACAACAGACGTTGAGACAGTTGCCGACATCGAGAAATGGTTGAAAACACGAACCGAGTCCGTGTCAAGCATGGACTTAGACGTTATCAAGTCGGAGGTAGAAGAAGGCGTCGAAAGATATTTGAACAACGAATTGCCACACTCTTTCCTGGGAAAGGATCCTGATGCACTGTCTATAGATATAGATTTGTCCGATAAAAAACTTAACCTGAGTTACGAGCATTCCATACTCCAAGAATTTCAGACTGAAAAGCTGTTGGAGGTTTGTGAAAAGGATGATGAATTCATACTGCCTGAATTTAGATTGGACCAACTCGATCCTTTATCTCTTTCACCCGACGATATGATGGTAGCTGGAGAAATTTTACCATCTACCAGTGGTCCAACGGCTTTGAATACACCTAACGAACATCTAACTGATACGTCTATTCAGTCAGAAGAAGGAGTGCAGTTGGTAGGTGAAGGAGACGAAACAGAGAATCATACTTCGGCAGATGATTCTGTAGAAATGGCAGATTTACCTATTGATTTTGAAAATATCGATGTTATGCAAGAAACTTCAGGAGCTAATAATATTGTTTCTTCTTCTAAAAGTACATCAAACTCTTTTACAGATGTATTTAATAATGATAATGTTATAGAAAATACAACAGGTATTATTAATATAGCTAACTCAGGCAATATAATTATGGAACAATTAAAATCAAAGGCACGAATAAAATTGGAGCCAAGAATTATCAAGAAGCGTAGGAGAATATCTGAAAAATTTGATAAAAAAATAGAATCGAAAGAAGGCGTAATGGCTGTTGTTGCTATATCAACTGACAAAATTTCTAATATGACGCAAATTGTTATTAATACTGGTACAGAGGAACAAATATATCAGGGTAAAACTTCAGAATTGATTGAAGCTACCGGAAATTTTCCAAAACTGCCGAGAATAGATACTTCTCCTGGTTGGACTGGAACTTCCGAATGTAATTCTGAAATGAACCCGAGCAATCAGCATGAAATGATAATATCTAATGCTTTAGCAGAATTAGGTGTTACAGATGACAATTTGCAACCTATTACGATAACCGAGCAAGGGAAATTGTGGTTATGTCCACGAGAAGATTGTAATAGACAATTTAGTAGACTTTATGCTTTAAAAGGACACTTGCTAGCTCATTATGGAGTAAGACCATTTAAGGTACGAAGTATATAGTTAAAATTGTATTTAGAGTACATTTTTTTGTGCATATAATTATATAATTTACTTTATTTCAGTGCGATTATGAAGGATGTGCATGGGCATTTTATTCTGAATTTAAATTAAAACGACATAAAGAAACTCATTCAAAACGTAAGGATTATGTTTGCCAAGTACAAGGTTGCAATAGAAGATTTACTACCATATATAATTTATGGAGTCATGAGAAGTTACATAGTCGTCCAAATAGAATTACGTGTCAAGTACCAAATTGTCAGGAAAAATTTCAAACGAAAAGAGCACTTGAGTTGCATATGAAATCACATGATCAGAGTCATGCTCCTTATGTTTGTAAACATGAAGGTTGTGGTAAAAGGTATTATAGTAGTAATGCATTAACATCACATCAGAGGTGTCACAGTTACAAAGAAATCGATGTAAAGTGTTCATGGCCCGGATGTGGTAAGGTATTTGATAAACCGTGTAGACTCAAAGCACACATACGTTCTCACACTGGGTGTAAGCCATATCTTTGCACTTTTCAAGGCTGTCAGTGGGCTTTTTCATCATCCAGTAAGTTGAAAAGGCATCAAAAAAAGCATACTAATGAACGGAAATTTATATGTGATGTTGCTTCCTGTGGAAAAGCATTTATGAGGTCTGAGCATCTTAAAGAACATAGATTGACGCACAAGGAAGGGAGGTACTTTCAATGTTACATATGCAATACACAATTTTCTGCAAAAAGTAGTTTATATGTACACATTAAGAAACATCAAAATAAAGAAGACATAGAAAGAAATTCGCGCGAATCTTCAAATAGTCAAAAACGTGTTAAAATGACAGAATCTCATTGTTCTAGAGTAAATCCTGTTATAAAATTGAAAAAAAAATCTATAGAATTTAACAAAGAACTTATTTCCCAGAATGCTTCTGTACCAGTATTGTCTCAACCATGTGAAACGAGTTTAAATAATGGCAATGAAAATCAAAGTTTAAAAGTTATAACACATCAAGATGAAATAAAAACTTTATATCATTGTCCTGTAGAGACATGTACAAGATCGTATAGTACAAAAGCCACATTAAGAGCGCATATGTCGAAAATACATGGTACACCTATTGGAGATTGTGATAAATCATTAAAAAGTAGAGCTACTGACATTACAACTACTAATACGGACTACATTTTATATGCTACACCTTCTTCAACATCAGAACCCACAGAGCAAATGATCATGGTAACGCCTTGCGATGCTGTTATTGTTAGCGCATCTTCGGAAATGAATTCTTTGCCTGAAACACAACCACCTCTCTTAGGCACAGTGCTAAGAAATGATTCTATCCATGAAAATGCAACAAATGAACAATTATTGCAATCAAATCTCAGAAAAGATCATGGCTCTGCAAGGACCAGTTTGACATTTTCAGATGTGTGGAAATTAAAGACAAATGGTGCATCCATGAACTCTGTTGCAGGAGCATCTGATGTTATATTAGGTGCAAGTGATATGGAAGAAGAATTATTGTTTACTGAAGAATTACCATCAATGTATTATCAAGATGATGTGGGAGGAACAGAATATCAGGTTTTATTACTTGATTCAGGACCATCAGAAAGTGCTGTAAATTTGCGTGGTCTTGAATAATGTGTTAAATGTTTCAATATTATTAAAAAAAAGTGGTCACTATTATTTTAAGTATAGTATAGAATTGAATATGGTCTGTGATTGAGGGCCGTTTTGAGCCCACGATTTATTTGTATAACAGTCCATAATTGCTTTACACATCGTTATTTTATTAATAAATTGTTGATATTTTTTCATAAAAATTATAGTCTACTTCTTATTTTATTTTTCTATATGAAATTTTTTTTGACAATGGTTAGATGTTCGTTGAATAAATGTATACAAAAATTAAGATTAAATATTAATGTTACAATCACTTATTTGATTATAATAATGAATACTTTTCTACGAAGTCAAGGAACTTTTTTATGCACGTACAAAGTACATGTTTTTATATAATATTTGAAAAATGACTATTCTAAAATTTATTATAAAGCGAGGTATGCAAAATCATTTTTGCAATAATGTTATGAAATGATGCATTGATGAATAGATAAATGAAAGGAAGTATGAATGAATTGTATGATAGATATAGTTTTCAAATTCGCCTGATAATGCCATTATAAGACAATATTGATTGCTGATAAAAGAAAAAAGATCCATATAAATAAACATACATGTTGGAACTGATCTTACACATTATTCTAATATCATTGTGAAATATTGAGACTGTTATAAACAAAACTTAGTTTTAAGATATCAATAGTAAGATAAATTTATAATGTACTATAATACTTAATTCAAACTTTCATATCAGATGAAAACTATTGGAATAAACTGATAATAGGAATGCTTCAACACTTCTCAAGTATGTGCATTTAAATATCAATACATTAACTTACTTCAAATATTTGATTAATCAAACAATTTCTGCTTCTTTTTTTGTTACAGTGAAATCGATTTTTGTCGTTGAAGGAATATCGTGAAGTTTTTTAGTAATTCTAATATACAAGCAGTCTTTGGCATTACCAAGAAGACATAGTATGAAATGCATTAATATAACAAACACCATACCACCTATACATATCAATAACGTTTGACCTGGCTTTTCCCAATCAAGAATTTTGTAGATATAATGATATCCATTTTTATCCAGGCCACCTGCTGCGTAATATATTACGGAAAATATTATATAAAATAATATTATGATAAGGCACCACCAAACATTTTTCATATATAATGGAACACTTGTGATAGATAGATCTAAGAACATTAAAATACTGTTACAAATATGTAATAAGATATTTAATGGATCTATATGATGAATCTTAGGATTGTATACTGCAGTCCAATAAGTAATAGTTACACCTACAGCTAAAGTAGATGTCACAGTATAGAAAACCCAATAGGACTTTTCTAGCATCGTTAATTTCATATCATAAGGATTGAAAGCTGCATCCTTTTGTTGTCTCCATCTTTTAGAAACTATTAAGGCTCCTAAAAATGCTTGTGTTACTCCTAATAGCAAATCCCAATTCGTCAAATAAATTGACCATTTTTGCCATTTGAAGAGAGGTTCATAACTTCCAAATTCGAAAATCGAGCAGATGATAATACTGATCCAGGCGACGAAGATCAACCAACGATAAAGCAAATACCACGTAGCCACGTACATTTGACATTTTGGTTGGGAAAACAGTTGTACATGAGGTGGCTCTGTTTTTGTGTGAAAGTATTTTTGTAAGACTTCATAACTCCAAAATTTATTTAACATAGCTTGGCGACCTGTAAAAAAAAATATATATAACATTATTACAATATTACATATAGGTATATAAAATTTGGCAATAATTTTACAAACAATTATATTTTTTTTTCAAAATATAACGTTTCATAATGACGAACAGGTTAGACTTAAAAACAAACGTTACTATACAAAATACTTAAAACACAATACGTAAAAATGCTTAAATATTTATTTTTAAATTTGCTTTATCATTATTTTTAAAAGCATTGCAATTAACATTGGTATTTTAATAACAAAGTAAATTACACTCGTAATCTAATATTTATTTAGATCTCAAAAAAGAATAGTAAACTTTTATTTATATAAGGTGTTAATAGAAAAAAAAATCAAGAAAAAGTTTGTTCAATAGAAATTTTCATTTTGTTTCCTATAATAATTGTTCTATTTTTATTATTTTCATATTTTATTATTCTAATTATGAATTTTTCAGCTCATATTGACCCAGCATTCCTTAAGTTATGTTTATTTCTTTTAACATTATATATATTTTGTTAGTTTAGAATTTATACATTCAAAATAAATATTTCATGAAAAACGAAGTGAATATTCTTCTCGAAAATATACATATTTATATTTTCGAATAAATATGAACAATTTGAAAAATTCGCGGCATTATTTTTCACTTTAAGATATGTTTCGTTTTAAGAATAAAATTTATAAATTAAAAAAAAAAAAAAACCGCGAATTTTCCAAATTGTCCTAGTACTTTATCCTATTTTAATAATCATACACACACTCTCCAAATAATTCTATATACATATTAATTTATTTATATTGAAGAATATAAACTTTAATTATTGATATAGTATGAAAAAATTTGTCATTTTATTTAACATTTAATTTATTATATATATATATATATATTTATCTAATGATAAGTATACTTTCTTATCCTTTCCCGTTTTTAAATTCAAAACTTTTCAAACATGTAAACTCCGTGAAATTATTCAAAGTGTCACACACGTGACTGATAAGACGTGGAAATAATCACACTAATTTTCAACAAAATTCTAACAGACTTACATAAAGAACACCGAAAAAATAAGAATATAAATTTGCGAGGTGATAATAATCCTTTGATATGTAAAACCATCTTTAATAATTATTTACTAATATCAGATTAGTCAAAGATATTGTACAATACTATTGATTCTCGTAACCTCAAAAGAGAAATAAGACGTCTGCGCAGATTAAAGAGCGCAGCACGTATCTTCTCAGCAATTTCGTAACGAAAGGCGCCAATTTTAGTCCCATTTTCTTACAATTTACAAAATACTGTTTCTTCAACAAATTTTTCATTCAAATTAATTTTCGTTTCAATATTTATCGTTCGCGTATTTCTTATCAATATTATTACGTCATTTTTTTGTATAACAAAAAATCGATTATTTCTAAGATAAAACTTTGATGTATGTGTCCTGTGTATATTTAACATGTGTAATTAAATATCATATATATATTTTTCGAACGATTCATATGTCAAAATTATTCTATAATATCAAAGAGAGTGAACATTAAATCTTTAATCATCGTAGCAGTCATAAATGACAGACAGTTCCAACTAATTAACCTCCCTAACCTATGGCGCTGAGGTTCACACGAAGAAATGGCAGATTATAGTATATACAGAAGTGCCCGGAGGTCGTGCTAGTTGGGTCAATCAGTCAATATTAACTCCACGTTAATTTATTACAAACTTGCCCTATTATTATTGATTTTGTCATTCGAACGCAGGTGACACCGTTTCAATAAATCACTTTTAATATTTTCTTTTTTTTTTTCGTAATCTTCATATCGATTAAAATTGTTCAAATATTATCAATTCATTCATCTTCTGAAAAAATTAATAATTCACTTCAAATATTGTCGCATTAAATTTAATGAATTTTGTACGATTCATCAAGTGTTAACACAAAGAAAAAAAAAACAAATAAAAAATATGATGAAAAGACATGTTCGTAGGACGGAAATTACGTTGACCAATAAACAAACATTCTTATCGGTACTTTTTCTCGATTTGCTAATTTTTAAAATATATATCCATCATTACATATCTTATCATCGGTTTTCGTATCATGACTTTCAACTAACAATCGATATAATCATATGCGATTATCAACTTTTTCTTTAATTGTAGATAAAATTAACGAAACAATACATATACTTGAATTATAATATCTAACTGGAGAAATATAATATCTAACGATATAACTTGTGTGTTTATAGGAATATTAACGATCATTAACGAAATTTTTAGTAAGTCACCGTACGATATAGAACATAAAAGTCGGATATTCGAACACAACACCGGACATTCCGGTGTATAATGCACCGGACTCGTATGATCGAGGAAGATACGAAAGTAAAAACATCAACGATGACGTCAAGACAATTATGAAGACAAAACAAGTTTGAAAAAAACTAAGAAAAAGAGGAAATAACATACCGTACATAACCGTACAGTTACATTATCTATAAATTTACTTCTTTTTTGCAATAAGGTAGATTTGTGATTTCTCTATACGAAAATATGTTCTAATAATTGAATATTTCTTTACGTACGATAAGTGAAGTGCCAATGTAGTAGGAAAAGCGGATATTACAAAACTAATTGCAAGATAAGAGTTCTGACAAAATTATTACCTCCAATCTACTTAACAATTTTATTCAAGGTGTAATATTACTCTTTATCTTTATAAACGTTAAAATAAATTATCTAGTTAAATTATATAGTTAATTATAACAATAGTAACAATGACGACGACGACAACAACAACAACAATAATAATAATAATAATAATAATAATAATAACAACAAAAATGATAATGATAAAGTAAATATTTCAAGAAAAATGTGATGAGAAAGAAAATATCAATTTGTAATTATGTTGATCTTGAACTGGTTATAAGAAAAAATAAAATAAACATATAGGAATATATACACTCATGTACTCACATGCACGTGCGAACATACACGCACACGCACACACACATACTTTCATTTTTCATTCACTCTCGAAAAAGATACAAACAGAAAATGTTTATTTACACGTACAGCTCGAAATGACGATGTAACAAGTATAAATTCGTTCAGATCCTTGACCGTATTGCCGACGGAGGAAATGCGATCGATGCGTTTATCAATCTCTTTGATCTTAGAAAGCATTTGAGCCTGATCTGACTGTTCGGAAGTACGCCTGACTCGTGACTGATCGATCCCTTGTACTGTGTATGATCGAAACCGTGTAGCGTGTATAAAACGATTCAATTCGTATATTACCCTTTCCTCTTCTACTATCCTAATCGCGCTACCATTAAATTACTTCGTCATACCAAGCGCAACCACTACTATATATAAGTTATACCTATAGAAAACGAAGATGACGCCGACGACAACGAGGATGATTCGCTATTGTGTTCGCTAGACACGATTTACGAATATAGTTTAATAAATCCTCTTAATGACCTTCAACCCAACATTCACAAGTTAGAACTGTCTAAAAGTCTGACTAATAATTATTCATAATATTTGTCATTTGTTTGAATCCCTTGCCTTCTAATATCGAGTATGATACTCGTATTATGGACGTACGAGTGGCGTGACTGATATATATATACATACATACATACATACGTATGTACATGCGTACATACATACATATACATAGACAAACACACACACACATACATATATTATATTAATTAAACTAATATCAAAATAAACTTACATATTTTCGATCTCTGCTACCAGATAAACGCGTCAACAATATTTGTGTATACCTATTTGTTTCTGATTTCGTACATTATTTGTCGTTGTATGAAATTAAATAAAATATTTCGTAATTTGTTATATTTATTTTTGTAAACGTAACTATTATTCGATTAATTCGTCGATTAACGAGTTATCAAAAGTTTTAATTTGACGTAGGTTTACGTGAAAATTTTATATCAACAAGAGAATTTTCTCTATATGGACAAAAAAGTTAATGTTTCGAAAAGTAAAGTTTCGAAATATTCTCTTACGATACCATATTGGCTTTCGCACGATCGGCAAAGGGCGATTTTGCGTATAGCCAGATGTTCGTTTATCCATGCGTGCAAGTGAATTTATTTTTAATGTACAATATACGTTATTAGAAGTAAAATCGAAGTCCAAAATAAAATTTGAAGCAATTAAAACTAGTGTACGTTATATTGACGTAATTATATATTGGTTATTAATTTAACATACAGCAAAATTTCGATTATCATTCACAATATAAATCCAAGTGATAACAAATAATCGAAGAATGTATAAGTGTAAAAAACATTTTTAATTTTTATATATATTACAGTTCGAACAAACACATGATATATGAACTTTTAACGTATTGACTTGACAATTAACAGAAAGTGTTATTATGCTTTGTTAGCAAAAAAAACAATAGATTACATCGCACGTACAACATTGTTTACATTTATAGACTTATCAAAAAGAATCGTCTAAAAACGTACGTGAAGTTCAATGGTATAAGATTATACAATCCTAATCTCTCTCTCACTCTCTCTCTCTCTCTCTCTCTCTCTCTCTCTCTCTCTCTCTCTCTCTCTCTTTCCTTTTCCTTCTCCGATTTTAAATCAGAAGATCAGAAGAAAATTTCCCGCGTGAGTCAATCATCATAGTTTCTACGAACGTTGATTAAAAAACAATCGATATGACTAGCGAGAGATTTCCAATCAATTTCCAAGTAAATCGAGAAACGCTGTAATTTTTCCTTACTACGTTCATTACCTTATTTTCTTGAAAATCATCTGGCAGTACCAATGACGAGGATAAGAAGAGAGGAAAAAGTAAAACGCACCGATGGTGGTTACCGCTAGATTGACAAGAGGATCCTTTATCCTGTCACCGATACATGATGTTCTTTCAGGAAGATCTCGATCATCAACTTTGTTGTTACACTTTGAAGGCATTTTATAGCGAACCTCTTACTCGAAGAACGCCTAGTTTCTAACTGACTGCCTGCCAACAACGCGTGGTTGAAATCAATATCAATCCCTATACACCTTTACCTTCTCCCTCCACTGAGTCTCTCTTTCTCTGTCTCTCTCTCTCTCTCTCTCTGTCTCTTTCTCTTTATTGTCTTTCTTTCTCTTTCCCTCTGTTTCCACTTACTTTTCTTTTTTCTTCTTTCTGTGAACACACACATACAAATATCCTCTCACACTCCCTCGCATTCTCTCCCTCTCTCTCTCTCTCTCTCTCTCTCTCTCTCTTTCTCTTTTTCCATCTTCTTTTTTTCCTTTTCTATGAGTATACACACACACACACAGAAATATACACCTGTAATTCTGTTTCGTTCCCTCACTCTGTTCATCTTTCTTTCTAACTTCCTCCATAGTCTTAATGTTCTTGGCGGAACTCTTTCATCCACGCGATTTTCAACACGTGCTTGCCGGTGCCAATGGTTTTATTTCTACACTTGAATGAACAATTGCATACTATCACGCTTCATCCCTCTTGTGTTAAGATAAAATAGATTATGAAGTAAAAAAGAAAAAAGAAAAAGATTGTAAAAATATACGTTTAATCCTTCCATTACTAAATACGACTATAGTCATTTATTATCGCAACCTCGCGCTTATCGCAACCACTTACTGATTTTACTCACTCATCAAAATTTCGCATTGATTCCATACAACTTTAGTTATATTAACTCAATAAACGAATTAAATAAGAAGTCAATTATTTTTATATGAAAAATTATTAATTGTTAAATATTGTCTAAATTATTAAGTGACTTGTAATAAAGTACACAGTTGTTTCACACTAACGTCTAGTCTCTTTAAATCGTCACTTGACCTTCACTTATCAACAGATTTTAATAAATGGTTTTTTCTACTGCTCATCTGAAAGCTATATTTTATATGAAAGATTAGGTATTATTAGAAGATTAGAGGATGCATTATCTATGTGTATGTATGTGTGTGTTTGTGCATGTATATGTGTTGATAGAAAAGAATAAAACGAATAAAAAGAAAACGAATGGGGAGAAAAAAATTTTATGGCTTCGTTCGAAAGTTTTACGGTCTCAAGGTTTGCAAGGAAGGTTCTTGGAAAACGAAGGATCCAAAGTCGGCCAACATACAAAAGGTATAATTAATAAGCACTTTTGCTCAATACTTTTTGGGGAACACGAAAAAATTATTGTTATTTTGTTTCGTAGAAATTATTCAACTGAGAGGATACCTTCCTGAAAAGAAATCCTTCTTCGAAAAGTGAGAATTATTCTTTTGGCATTTTAATTTTGAATTTTTATGTATTTAAATACATGGAAAATATAAAATTAAAAAAGATTTTTTACACCCCCTAGAGACCTTACGACTACCACGATCGTATCTGATATACTCGAAGGTATTCTCTGGCTAACTACGTCTACATAACTGGCTTAAATCGTTAGTGAATACACTTATATACATATACGTAAGTGTATATATATGTGTATAGATAAAAACTATTCAATTATATTAATTTTACTTATAAAAAATAAAATATTATAGGAATAGTGCTTCATTCAGCATTTTTAAAAAGAAACCAAAGTCCCATCAATTTTTACATAAATTATTAATTTGATTATATTCCGTCTAATAAATATATACAATGAAACGTTATCACTATGCTTATTGACTTATCCGAACACTTAAGTTCCTATAATAGAAATTTACTTGTGCGTATCTTTCATAGAAAGGGTTGCACTTATCGACATCTGCCGATTATCGTCAATGCATGCACACATCCATGTGCAACGTGTATGCATGTGAAGGCATATGCAAGAACATCAAACGTATCAAAAGATCTACTTGAAAGTAGATCATGGAGTTCCTTTCTATTAGCCGAAATTTTCTAAATATATGTATGTCGAGACAAATGAGAGATAGAAAGAGAGAGAAAGAGAGAGAGAGAGAGAGAGAGAGAGAGAGAGAAAAGGGAGAGAGAGAGAGAGAGAGAAAAGGCGCGTAAAGAAAGTTCCGAAATGGATACCACGAGATCCTAGGTGGCGCTGTACGTAAACCAAAAATAATACCGGAACACCGGTGTAGTAGTTGGAAGAAGAGGAGGGTTTCGTTATTGAAGTAAATCTTAGAACGTTAAGAAAAAGAGATAGATCGAGTGAAAGGGAGAGGGAGAGAGAGAAAGAGAATAAAAGACAAGAGTGAAAGACAAGAGAAGGATAATATTTCTTTCGTAGATGTCTCTGTGTGTACGTGTATTTTTTTTCTTTTCCAAAGATAAAAACAAAAAGTTACACTTTTTTCCATTTCGAGTTTTGCCCTAAGTTCCACCGCATTTGCGGTCATGGCGATGGGAATGATAGATCGCCGGTTTGTCGTCTGCGTCTTCTTCGTCATCGGTAGTGGTTGTCTTGCCAACGATGTTAACATGTGAGTTCATTTACATTTGTAAAATGATGCTTCTTCTACCTCTTCGAATACGCATATGATTTAAATATACTGTATACAGAGTGGCTTCTTGAAACTCCGAATGTATTCACATATAATGAATTATGATTTTCCGAGATTTTTTAGGCTCTTAGTTAAGCTTGTAATATCACTAGCTAGACATCTTGTTATACAATCTGACAAAAAATAATGAATCTAAAGAATCTTGGTAAAGAGTAATTGATTTTTAAAATCGCCTAAGAACTTTTGGCCCACCCTGTATATATAGGTATCACGATGATCGGTAAAGTAGCTAGTATGTTAAAATATTTCTGCATATGTATCATTTGTATGCGTTTGATTGTTCTTATTGAGAAATATTGTTTCTTTTTTATTTTTCGTTTGTTTCATTTATAGAGTCAGTAAATGGGCACAGAATTTAGGTACAGAATTATGGGAATTGGCAAACGCCGTAGCACGTCCCGAAGAATTATTAACAGTGAGTATAATGCGTGCATGCATTTACGCATTCTCTACTTTAATGCTTTCCATCCTTGCTCTCGATATAACGCTCGTAAACGCTCGATAGACTATTTTCGTCGTGCGTTCGTGCACGATGACGATTTCTTTGATGAGGGGATGAGGACACACTCGAGATACAGGGTTGGATTCTAAGATATTTCATATCGACCTATGATAACCTATGATAAATCTTTCGTGTATTGCTCTTAAGATAATTGTTGTCATCGCTGTTTCATTAAATTCATACGAATAAAATAGGATAGGTCCTTTGTTTTATTTGTTAAAGTGACATCTATTATAAAATTTTGTAATTTTAACGATGAAATATATAACGTTTTATTGGAAGTACGAAGACTACTGACGTCATATTTGGAGAATTGCAGACGTAGCTTGTAAGCTTTGCCTGAGAGTATAGATGCCACTTGTGTGACGTTTTAACGAAGATATAATACTTTACTCAAAAATAATATGTAATTATGAAAATTTAATAGATATTAATCGCGAGTTATAATAATTACATTATGTAATCATAATAATTTAACGTTTAATTTCTTGCGTTCATTTGTTTTCATCAGATATACAAAAACATGAATACAATAGTACAAGATAAATCTGGTGACGAACTAGTCAATATAATAAGCGAAAACGTTGGACGAATGTTACGTAGAAAAATGGATGCTGTTACTTGTATTCGTATTGCGGCCGAATCGAATAGCGAAAATAATTCTTCCGAATCGGAAGAATACAATAGTAATTTCACTTATTTTTCGGGGAAATATAGTCAGGTAATCGGCGAATCACCGTCCGAGATTCCTGATAATATGTTGAAGAACAAAAATATATACAGGTAATAATTAATTGGTAATTGCTATAATAATTGGAAAAAAATTCATTTACTTACTAATTCCTATTTGTTATCATTGTTACGTTATTATAGAGGATTGTGCACCTAGTACATAGTAGTAATCGTGTGCATAGTGTCGTTTGTTATGTGGATCGGAATTTACCAATCGCGATTGGAATGGGATTGGGAATTTCGCGGTAATGCATTGTATTCTCGTTCATTGGTTAACGATCGATCCATAAATTGAATGTATATATACATATATATATATATATGTATATGTGTATATATATGATATATACGTAGATAGATAGAGAAGGTATTAACTGTATCATGATCGTCAATACCGATATATCGGATTAAGAAAGATCGTATATAGTAGTAATAAGAACAAAGATAATAAGATGCGAGACATTTTCGATGATACGACAAATAATTTTTTATAGACAAATGAAGTTAACACCAGACTCACATTTTTATAATATTCCTGTAAATACGAGCCATTCGTCGGTACATATACCGACCAACGTTTATGATCTAACACCAGCTGTAATGGAGGATATAAAGAGAACGGAAATTTTAGATGAAACGTTCCGACAGAATTATGAGTCAGATCCTGCTTTATCTTGGCAATACTTTGGTTCTGTTACGGGAATGTTAAGACATTATCCATCGATGCAATGGAGAACCGACAATCCAGACTCAGATGACGGTGGTGTAGATCTTTATGATTGCAGAGTACGTAGTTGGTTTATCGAAGCTGCAACTTGTACCAAAGATATGGTCATCTTGATAGATACAAGCGGTAGTATGACTGGTATGGGATTGACTATAGGTAAATTAAATTGTATATAAATAAAGTAACATATGAATTTCAAGGGAACATATACAACTCAAGATTATTTGAGATGCATTGATGATACGAATTTTATATTCTTTATAGCTAGAGCAACGGTGATGTCAATATTGGATACACTTTCGAATAACGATTTTGTTACGCTTTTAAGTTACAACAATCAGACCGAAGATATGGTACCATGTTTCAAAGACATGCTCATCCAAGCGACTCCGGAAAACGTCGATACGTTTAAGAATTCCATGAAGGATATAAAGACCGATGGTATCGCAAATCTCACCGAAGCATTTACCAGAGCATTCAGTTTGCTTAAAACGTATAGAGAGACACGTGGTTGCAGTGCCGATACACCTTGCAATCAATTGATCATGTTAGTTACGGATGGAGTGCCTGGAAATTTATCGGAGGTATCGATAGACGATATAATATATGTTATTTGAGAAAGTATTTAGAGTTTTTCACGATAGTATTGCGTAATATAATCGTATGCATTTATGGTTATAACGGACGATACATTAGATGGATCTGGGTCAGTTATTCAGTTGAAGAAAATTTTCTATCATAAAATCGACATAAAAGTAAGTGGTACTCCTGCGTGAATGTTCTTGATATGAAAAAAGGGGTGCATTCCGAACGGTATCTTCCACGAGTACCTCTTCAATTTTATGAGATCCCACTCGAAAGGCCAAGTATAATAGTCTCTCTTTCTCTCTCTTTCTTTCTCACTTTCTCTTCCTCTTTCTCTCTCTCTCTCTCTCTCACACACACACTCTCTCTCTCTCTCTGTTTTACTCTATCTTTCTTGTTTCCCTTCTTATCTTACAATTAGTACCACGCGTGTAGTACTATCACACTACCCTCTTCTTCTTATTACACTTTTATCTTTAATACCCTATATTATTAAACGAGCAATTCTTATACATTTTCTCCGGTGCGAGAAAGTGATTTAGCTAAGTCTCGGCTTTGGGAAAATTTATTAATCTCATTAAATTAACCGGATAAAATATAAGTGATTTTATGATTATACCATGGAGCGTAACGATATTCGCTGATTTTCCTATGACTATCTTACCGATAGTTATTATTATTGATTCGTTTTCGATGAATTTTTATGTATAATAAAATAATAATTAGATAAAATTCATAATTATAAGAATATACGAGTATATCGTTCCTAACTTAATAACAAAAGAAATAATATAGCAAAGATATAAATTTGTTTATCTTCACTACGTACAATTATATGTCATATGTGTCAAACAGAATAATATATTTATCTGTTACACGTGCCACTTAACATAGACACATCTGATGAAAGTTAAAAAAAACTGTTCTAATAATTTTCAAATATTCTCGATTATTTTTCATAGGTGTTTCAAACGTGGAACTGGCAAGATAATAATACACACATACCAGTACGTGTATTCACTTACCTCTTGGGTAAGGAGGTCACGAAAGTACGCGAAATTCAATGGATGGCCTGCCTTAATCGTGGTTACTACACCCACGTGCATACACAAGAAGAAGTACGCGAACAGGTGCTCAAGTATATACCCGTTGTCGCTCGACCTTTAGTTCTTCAAGAAGTGAAGCACCCGGTCGTGTGGACGCACACTTATGCTGACACTACGGTGAGAAAATGTTTAATACGCTTCACTATTTTTCTTTATTTCCTAATTGAATTTTTTTTTTTTTTTTTTAATTATTTACTCAATTAATCAATTAATTATCACGCAAAGAACGTGCATATGTATGTAGTATAAACGGCTCATTAAGCGATTAGAGAAATTGTGTCGATTTCTTTAGGATGTATTCCATGACATCACTAGAGATCTAGTTTATTGTGTTGTCTTTAAATGCTCATAATGTTAAACACAAGTTAAACAGAAGTTAGATCTATAATGTCACGCGTTATACACGGCTGCTGATCGTCGGTACCCGTTGAAGTGAAGAAAATAAAAAGCGCGAAGGCAGCATTTATGCTATCTGAACCACGTCGTCAGTTTCTTGTTACGAGATAGCGGAACAAACGGCCGCGAAACCTCATAGCTGTCTTTACCACGAGACGTTTCTTGTAGGTGATTCTTATTGTTTTATATATATATATATATATATATATATATATATATATATAAAAGAACCTCAGAATGATAATTCAGCGCCATATATAAGATAATATAATGCCATTAATGTGAGAAATGAATTCTCAACAAAAATATCGTTTCATTACGACAAAGTTGTTTAATTCGATGTGAAATTAATTAAAATAATCTTCGTTTTGAAATTTGCGAAGAAAAATATAATGTGCATTGCCCCAAGAGCGTTCTTCTTAAAAAAACCTCGACGAAAGGAAGATCGAGAAAGTACAGTAAAGCTTTGTAAAGCTGATGATTTCCGTTCTAAACATACAAATTCCATTAGAATCCGGCACTTGCCACGTGGCTATGGAAAGTGATGGAGCACGAGAAGCAAAAGTCCCGTCTCGAGAAGTACCTCAAGGGAAAACGTCTGGGCGTGCGAATAAACGAGGATGCCATCTACATAAAGAAGGTTCAAGCAAGCAACAACAAAAAAAACTATTCTCCCCTACCACCCTGCTTGCCCTGAAGCTTCGGATGTTTCCCTGTTTTTTCTTCTTTTTTTCCTTTTTTTCTTTTTATTTTCTCTCGCCTGTGCTCATCAAAACTCTCTCGAAAAGCGTTAGTTTCTGGAACTGAGAAGCAGAAGACAATGAGAACTTTCCTTATATTGGTCCAGGCACAAAAAAAAAGACAAGAAAAATATGCATCCAAACGTTTGAAAGATGCGTTCTTATCGTCTACTGACATTCAGATCCACCATTTTTACCTTCCCTCTATTATTTTTAGTAGCATTAGTAATGTAGATGTTAGTAAGTTATTTATTGTTTAATTAGATTAATTTTATTTATCCCAGCCCAGACCTCCTTTAATTAGCCTCACCACACTCATTTGCCTTTAGAGTAGCTCGTTTTTTTATTATTTTTTGGTGTCTTTTATTTAAAATCCTTTTGGATGGTGAATAAAAAATATAAAAAATAGAGAGAGAGAGAGAGAGAGAGAGAGAGAGAGACTAGTGTTTGATCAACATGTTAAATACGTCAAATTTAATTCTTTCGTCATTCTTTACAGTTACATAAAGATGAAGACGTCAGGAGGGATCCAGCTACTTTGAACACTACGTTCTGGCAAGAATATAGATTGCTCACGTCCGTCAGTACGCCGGTATTTGATCGCAAGGGAAATCGTAACAATAGAACCAGGATAGCAAATTTACTTGGTATAGCCGGCACCGACGTTCCCATCGATGACATTCGGAAACTAACTTTACCGTACAAGCTCGGCGTCAATGGTTATGCATTTATTGTATCGAACAACGGATATGTGATATTACATCCTGATTTAAGACCCGTTCACAAAGGAAGACTTAAATTAAATTATAACAGTGTCGATCTCACTGAAGTGGAAATTCTTGATGATGGTCGTGGACCAAGGTAAAGTGAAAGTCCTTTTTTTTTTTAAACGTGATGTTACATCAATTCATCGATAGGAACGAGAATTCAATTTTCAACTTTACTAACATAGATACCTACTATATTAAAAATAATTGAATAATAAAGGTAAAGAAGAATATGTTTGATGTTCATTGTTAAAACGAGCACAGGAATCCTGGACCGGAAATATTGGCACTCCGCTCAGCTTTGGTCGATCATAAGCGTGGCAATATGAAAGATGTTCCGGTTAAGCTTCACTACGATGATTATCGTCGCGTGACTTTGGAAAGACGTGACTATTTCTATGCACCGTTACCTGGTACACCTTTTGGTCTTGCGGTTGCTCTACCTAATTATGGTACTACTTGGATAAAAGTAAGTAGGTCGATTGAAATTGTATATATATATTTGTATAAAAATGTTTTTGATGATTTAAGAATTTTTTAATATTTCTTTTTGTTTTTTTTTTTTTTTTTTTTTTTTTTTTTTCCATAAAATCATAAAAGGTAGGAGATGAAATTCGTAGGAATCAAGAAAGAAGAGTAAATAATGCTGATTTCTTCGTTGGCAATTCTTGGCGTGTACATCCTGGCTGGGTCTATTGTCGCTTTCATTATTTAGAAGGGCACGAATTTGATACACCAGAAAATGAATTACGTCATTTTTTAAATCTATTAGATAAACCAGAATGGCGATGGTCCGACCAATACGAAGCTTATCCTATATCTGATAACGTGTCGCTCGATGAAGACCCAGAATGTGGGAGACAAACCTTATTCCATGATGATTATTATTGCAACAAGGAACTCATGGAATTATTGGTATTCGACGCTAGAGCAACAAACAATAGCTTTGCCGGTGATTACGTTGTCGATGATCCAGGAGTAAGAAATTTAGCAGCACAATATAAAATTTTCTTAAGATTTGTCGCAACTCAAAGCGGCCTTACAAGATGGCATCATTTGGTAACTAAGGAATTACCAGATGAAGACGATGGTATTGAGTTTGGTGATCTCCATAGAAGAGCTGTTAATGAACCGTGGTATAAGGGTGCCATTTTTCAAAATAATTTGGATCCTGATAGTATATCCATATCAGGTATTTCTAAGTCCTAAATAATAGAGTCATTATACACATAAAACAGAAGTAACTTTCATGTTTTTATTATCATAATTAATAGTTCCTTGGGAAGCGGATGAAGATGCTATAGTTACAGCTTCTATGGGTATATTTCCTACATACGGTGAAAAAAAAGCACCAGCAGCCGTGATTGGTTTTCAAATGCCAATGGCAGGTTTGTATGAAAAATTTGTCGAATTAACGTCGGATAATACGGAGTCGGAAATGAGGTGCAACCAAACGTGGATCGATTGTTACTTGCTGGATCAGAATGGATACATAATTATCTCGGAAGCTTACAATGACACCGGTCAGTTTATGGGTACTCAAGAAGGAGCCGTAATGGATTCTATGATTCAGCAAGGTATCTTCAATGCTGTCGAGATTTATGACTACCAAGCTTGGTGCGAAGAATTGGTGTGTAAAATAATATTCATTTTTAAATAAGATAATTAACGTACGTTCGTCTTATTTTGTTGAATGTAATTATTTAATCAGATTGGTAAAATATTGATTTAGTACGTAAAGAAAATACTCGAACGGCACCGATATCTTAGAAAGTATTTGTGAATTCTTCGAAGATGTGCAAATGTATGAAAGAATCAATACGTGGCATCGAACTTTCTTGAAAATATTGTTTGAAAAAGAAAATAATATTTTTCAGTGCACCGAAGGAGCAGCAAACATTCCAACGGATCCGTTAACTTATCTGTGGAAACTATTGCTCTGGTTTCTGTCGAGAGTGACGTGTTTTACGACCCAGTTCGTAAACTTGCCTCTTACCTACGGTAAAGTTCACCCAGACGAAGATGCACCGGATCCTCCACCTCCGGCACGCCCTTATCTCTATCACTATCCATGCGATCAAAAGAGAACATTATACATGATGAATGAAACTGTAGCTGCTAAAGTAGTTAGAAATAATCCTGAACATTGTTCAAAACCATATTACGCTCAACGAGTTAGTATATTATTTTCAATTATTCTAATATAATATACATCGGTTTTACATCTATCAAATGATCTTTTTATTAATAGAACAAACTTAGAATGAATTAGTATATAAAAAGATATTTATAATTACAGGTTCCTCATACAAATTTATTATTTCTCGTTATCGATAGTATGTATCCAACGTGTTACGAAAGACTCGAAATAACACCCGTTACTATTTCACCATTCGAATATACTAATGGTACAGAAGATAGACCTTGTCATAAAATTCCACTGAATGATCTGAAGAGAAGACGACTCGAGGGTTGCTTTACGGAGCATCCATTAGAGCACGAAATCGAAGCTTGTGGTAGAGGATCGAAAGAAAATATTTCTTTATCTCTTGTATTCCTTATTATATTTAAGATGATATATGTAAGTTAAAATACCTAATTGTTCAACAAAAAACATTATCCAATCATGCTGCGTTCATTCTTTCTTATTCATCAATTATTATCCGCTTGTACAATTTTTATTCACGATTTTTCCGTTTTAACAAATCTCGATCAAATAAAGATACTTGAAAATGTAATAGAGACTGATCTCATTATATTCCTGTATCTTGCATTCCATTGCTTTCCTTAACTTGTTTAATTGTCCTTAATTGATTATTTTTAGAAAAATAAAAACAAATACGAGAAGAAAGTTTGAATTAAAAAAGAGCAACAAGAAAAAAAAGAAGATATCATTAATCGAAGAACAATCGAAGAACAATCGAAGAAGATAAATAATATCAATTATCCTCATTGTCTGTCTGCCAAATCTCCTTTTTTTCTCCTTCTCGAGCTCAAGGACATTTGAGAGTTAAAATGTCTAGATCGATCGAGGCAAGAGAAAGGGAGGGGTTCAATTGGCGATCACTTTTCTGCGTGAGATGGCTTTCGACTGGCGACGATTTGTCGGATAAAACTCATTGCAGAAATATTTCTCCAGAAAAATGTCCTATTTGGCAATCGTTATGATATCAACCATCCAATTCTTATGACTCTTAAGTAAGAGATCGCTTAAATATAAGTCCTATTTAATAAATCCCATTTGGATTCTTCTGTTCGTCAACAATATATATATATATATATATATATATATATATATATATATATACATACACATGTGTATATATATATACACATATATATACATATATATATATTTATATATAAACAAGAAATATTAATTCTTACATTAAAAATATTGTTTGTCTAGAAAAACTAAAGGGAACGATAGTCTACCTTGTATCCTGTAGAATAAAAATAAGAAGGAGAAGAAGAAGAAATAGAAGACAAATCCAATTTCTTTAAAGATACATTGAAAATCCAAGGAATTCGAAGTTGTGGAAGTTTATCGTCGCCCTAAAAAGAAGACATTGCTATCAATTAGGATGTTACGTTATGTATAAAAAAGATAGACAGAGTGGCGCGGCGTCGCGTCGTCAGGCATTTCGACGGCGTATGACGGTCGTTCGTAGGACGATGAGCTTACGCGCAAGCTCGAGGTCAAAAGCATTTGCCGATCGATAAATGTAGAAACCACCACCGTGGAACGTGGTCGGTTGTATTATGCGCACTACCAGCGCCGTTGGCAGCGCAACGACGACGACGACGGTGACGGTGACGGTGACGACGGTGACGACGGTGACAACGACAACGATAACGGCGACAAACAAGAACGTGTACGACGACGAAAACGGTGGTGGCAACGACAACGACAACAACGACGACGACGACGAAGACGGTGAAGACGACTACGACGACGAAGACGAGGACTACGAGGGCATCCTTAATGTCAGACGCGAGTCTGCTCTCGGGCTCAGTTTTGTTTACCGTGTCCTCGCGTAAACAGCAGAGAGCCGAAGCGAGAGAGGTCTCGAGAAGTGATGAAGTCCCCTTTCCTACTGGCCACCGTCGCCACCCTGTTCCTGATCCTGATCGAGGCACCCGATCCTGGTGACGGTATTTCTCACAACACGTAGGTATTTCAATCGGGATTATTTTCTTCATTTTCTTTCTTTTTTATTTATTTTATTTTATTTTATTTTATTTTATTTTTCTGTTGATTCAATTCAATCTACTTCATCCATCACCGCGACGACATTCTTTTACGTTTATCAACGAGATTGCTTTCAAGGTCGAACCTTCCTTTAATACATTTATTTACACTTTTTTTTTTCTATAAATGAACATTTTGTGTTTATATATTTTTTTGCTTTTTTTTCTATCTTCGTGGATGATAATACGTATCAGTGTTGCAATATGTAATTGCGATAAAAGGAAACACGTATAATCGTATTAAGAACTTAACACTCTTAGAGATACTGTAACGTGACTATGACGTTAAAGTTGTTTTATTAATCAATCGATTCAAATTCTCTTCCTATTTTTTTTTTCCTTTCTTTTAGAGTGGAAACATGGGCGGAAAAACTGGGTTTCGAGTTGTCGCAATTGGGAAAATACGTGACGAATGTGGAAAAGTTTCATGAGAGTTACAAACACGCGGAGGTTAAACCTCGCGACGGAGGCGCTCTGGTACACGAAATTGCCAAGGATATCAAAGCGATGATGGAATCTAAAATTTCGGCGATAAGGGTATAGTTCGTTCTTTTTTTTTTTATTATTATTATTATCTATCATTGTTATTAAAATTTCTCGAGAAAAATTTGTCTTTTCAATCCAATTCGATGGGGGTTTTATTTGTTCATCAGAGAATTATGGACGTTGCCGAAACGTCTGCTTTATCAGCACCAGACGCCGATCCTCCAGAGTCCTTCGACTTTATTAACGCGAAAAATACTACAATCGAGCTCGAGTATAGTGACCATTTCGGTGGACAAGTAAATTTGAATATGTCCGCGGTTCACGTGCCAACAAATGTATACGAACGTGCGTCGGAAGTACTCAGGGCGATTAAGTGGTCCGAGGAATTGGACAAGACATTCATTAATAATTACGAACAAGATCCATCCTTATCCTGGCAATATTTCGGCAGTGCTACGGGTTTTATGAGACAATATCCTGCAATGAGTTGGTATATGGAACCGGTCGATCTCTTCGATTGCAGAACAAGAAGTTGGTATATCGAAGCAGCTACTAGTCCCAAGGACATTCTTATACTTATGGATATATCCGGTAGCATGACCGGAATGCGTCGAGAAATCGCTCGACACGTCGTTAATAATATTTTGGACACACTTGGAAATAATGATTTTGTCAATATCATTACATTCTCGAATATTACGAAAGAGGTAAAGTCTTATTGGAGAATATTTTTGTAATTTCGATTATTTACTTTTTGATATTATTAAAAATCGTATGAATTTTTTTTTTATTTATATCTTATCATTTCCCAACGAAGTGATTTATACTTTCATACGACTTCAATACTGTATTACGTAAGACTCTTCCATTTTAGGTGGTTCCTTGTTTCAACGATACCTTGGTTCAAGCGAATTTAGCAAACGTTAGAGAACTGAAGAGAGCTATTTCAAACCTCGAGACAGTGAACATTGCAAATTTTTCTTTAGCCTTGACCACAGCTTTCGAACTACTTGCATCTTATCGTTTGGAAAAAGAAGGGGCAAGATGTAATCAGGCAATTATGCTGATAACGGACGGTGTACCATTTAATTATAAGGAGATTTTCGAAGAATATAATTGGAAGGATAATCCTGATGAACCTTTGAAAGCTGATATGCCGGTTAGAATGTTCACTTACCTGATTGGTCGAGAAGTAGCGGATGTTCGTGAGGTACAATGGATGGCTTGCGCGAATAGAGGATATTACGTTCATCTTTGTACTTTGGCTGAAGTTCGAGAGGAGGTAAAATATTCTTTATCAATTAAACATTCAAATAATACTTATTGAATACTTTTTTTTGTAGGTCTTGAAATATATTCCCGTGATGGCTAGACCATTGGTTTTGGGTCGTACGGATCATCCAACTATATGGACACCAGTCTACGCTGACATTACGGATCCAAAAATGACGGACTGGGTGTGGGAACAACGTGAAAGCGAAGAACAAAAGGAACGATTTCTACAATACCATAGAAATAGGAAACTCTTCAACATGGAGGAACAGGACCGTAGATTCGTGAAGAAACAAAAAAAATCGCACGAACAAAGTGAAGATTATCAGGAATACAGATTGATGACTTCGGTTAGCATGCCCGTCTTCGACAGACGTGAAAACGCGGTAAGTTTCGAATTTATTAAATAACATTTAATTCTTAATGATTAAATAATATTCTTACGAAAGAAGAAAACATATAAAAGAAGTGTTACATATTAGATAAAATGAAAAATATCGCAAAGAAATCCAGAACGATTTAGAGAATCTATAGTTGCGAAGAGAAATGTGATTTTTTTTTTCTTGACGAAGTTAGGTAAAGCACACAGGCAAAGTACATACTCGATGTTAATTCTTCGGCCAACTTATATAAATAAGCGTACGTATTGGAAAAATTCCCGTCCTTTTCATTCGCTTAACTCATTTTGATTCACGGCACGAACTCGTTCATTCTCATTCACCGTACGAAATTTTCTTTTTTTCTAACGAGAGATCACATTATTATATTATGAAAATCCTGAAATCCATTTAAAAACGAATATTATTATCACAATCTTCGTGTCCTTGCATTCGTCCTACATGGAAATTTTTCGATCGATTCGTTTCATTATCCAGAAACGCAGTCTCTTTCGTCGGTTTTAAGTTCCTCTTTGTCCACAGAACATCACAAGGCAGGTGCTGGTGAACGAAGCTTACTGGGTGACAGAGACAAGAGAGGTTGGCAGCCAAAAAACACAAGCAACGTTGTTTCAATGCATAGAACCCTATACCTACACCTTTTATATTCGTACACACAGCGACCGTATGCAGATCCAAATTTTGCACGTTTACGAGAAATAAATTATAATCGAGAATTAAACTTTTATCTAACGCGATATAAATTTGGCTGGTCTATAATATTTCCAGTAAAAGAAAGAAAGATAAAAAAAAAAGAGAGAAAAAAAAAACAAGAAAGAACAAAAAAGACAGAAGATTATTTTTTATCTATACGATATGGATAAACGGTCGTCGTGTGACATTTCTTTCGTTCCTTTTAGGTCCACCTTCGTCTCTCTGGTATCTTACTTTGGTCTAACATTAGTACTGCAATTGGTTTAATCATTAGGTAGGTTTAGGTACTTTAGTCTACCCTGTGTCCTGTCGAGACGAGTAGAAAAATGGGAAATTCCCGCCCGCCTGTTGGATTGCGAACGGCGAACTTCCTCGTAAAAGTTAATCATTTTTATTATTATTATTATTACCATTATTATTATCATTATTATTATTATTATTGTTATTATTATTATTGTTGTCGTTATTATTAATATTATTATTATCGTTGACTCGTAGACGAAGTCATTTTCTGCAGTCGTCGTGTTTGAGAAAAAAGAACTTTTGAAAACAAAACAAATTAAAAACTAATCGACAAACTCACATAATTATACACACGATACGACTTGGCAGTTTATTGAGTGCTAGAATTTCGTTAGAGGAATTACATCAGTAGATTACATTTAAACGCCATTGCAGTTGGTCGATTTTATACGAACTACGAATTATTATATCCTTTGCGAAAAAATTTCATTGTTAACGAACGATTGAACATTGAAAATTAATTTCATAAAATGTATGAAAAAAGCTACGTTCGTGTTCGTACTTGGTTCAACAAAGATTCGTATTCTTCGTAAAAATCGACGATCGAAAGATCAACGGCGTGCTAATTATTGGAATTAATACCTAGGATTTAGCCTGCGTCAGACGTTATTATTGTTATTATTGTATATTGTTATTATTAATATGATTATGATTGCAATTACTCTATTATTATTATTATTATTATTATTATTATTATTATTATTATTATTGTCATTATTATGTTTACTATTTTTATTATTTTTCTTCTTCTTCTTCTTATTATTATTACTATTATTATTATTATCATCATTATTACTATGGTGATTATTATTATTATTATTATTATTATTATTATTATTATTATTATTATTATTATTATTATTATTATTGATAACGTAGTGAGCTAGTTTTATATACATACATATGTCCAGACGTGTCAGATAACACACATTTATCGTTATTCGTTTATTTAGTATATCATTTTTTGGATACTTGTAACGTGTGTCTTTAGAACGAGTTCATTGTGATAGCCTTGTTGGAGAAGGTAGATACGCTTCTGGTTATGCGACTTGGGATGATATGATCATTTGTAATTTATTTCGATAACGTCCCTGTCACGCGACCTGCGAAGGATCTTTTAAAATTGTCGATAATTGTATGCGCAGACACGAATCGCCGATCTTCTCGGTGTTGCTGGGACGGACGTACCCATCGAAGAAATACAAAAGTTGATGATGCCACACATGGTAAGAAGTTATTGATCATTTAAAATCTCTTTAGAATCTATATCATAAACGATTCACATGGTTTGTTTTATTTTATTTGTCTTTATAGCTGGGTGTTAATGGATATGCGTTCATCGTTACCAATAACGGCTACATCCTAATTCATCCTGATCTTCGACCTGTGGTAACTATGATCTGTGTTAAATTGAAAGATACTAATCATAAATATATTATGTAAGTCCGTCTCATAAAATTATTATTTAATAGTTCCAAGGTATATTAAAACCGGCATACAACAGCGTCGATATGACTGAGGTCGAATTAATGGATCAAGACAAAGGACCGAGAGAATTCGATGAAGGAATAATTATGGTATAGAATTATCACAAATTGATGAATCATCAATAAGCTGAGATCCGAGCTGAGATGGTTAATATCAATAATCGTTTCTTCGCAGCTCCGTAATGATGTGGTCAATCAAGCTAACGGTAGCGTGACATTACATACGAAATATCATTACGATGACATGGTGAGTATATATATGGTGTGTATATATATATATATATATATATATATATATTCGATGAAAAATTTGTTATCTATTAGGTCTATCAAAATGTTCTATTCAATTACGGTACAAATTGAGTCATTTTATAGGAGGGAAAGTCAAAAGCTTTTATCAGAATAAAGAAGAAGTCGTTAATATTCATAAAAACTACATTATTAATTAAATATTAATAAAAAGTATAAAAATTTATTATCTTTTTTTTTTTTTTTTTTTTTACTTGGAAAGAGACAGAATTGATTGACCTAATAAATTTCAATAGAAGTAACGTTACAATATATTCGAGCTCTATTTGTGGATTATTTATTAAAAATAGAAACGTGTTGGTCGAGTGAAAAGAAAATACGATTATACCGGAATTTCAAAAACCCCATTCACGGTGGTCGTGAGTCTTCCGCAGCACGATTATGCCGGAAGCTATCGTGTACACGGCGCCGAGGAGATACACAGATCTCATGTGAGGGGTGAGTATGCCGTTTGTTATTTACATATTTACATATAGCAACGTTTTTCAAAATTCACAAAGTGCATCATAAAAACTAATAATTAGATAGATAAATATTTCGTTTCAGAAAAAAATTCAGGACAAAACTTTCAACGAAATATCTCATTTGTTCTCACATAAAATTTAAATCAAATCAAGTTTTTATTTTTACTATTATAACAACATCTACTTATTCATTACTATCAGTAAAATAAAAACTTGTAAAATAGAAAATTTTAAAGATATAACAGATCCATGAACTGATCTTTTTTTTCACTACTTTGCATTCATACATTAATTATTTTATTATGTATAATATCCTTAGTACATCCTTTTATTTTTTTAATATTAAATTAAAAAAGAAATTAACGTTTACTCGTCATAGGAAAAAACGTGACAGATTACTTCCCGGGTAACAACTGGCGGGTGCATCCTGATTGGATGTATTGCAAGTAAGTCTATACTTTTTTTTTTAATAATACTATTGCACTATAAGTAAATTTTTTTCTATTCACTTATAACTATATCTATACTAATAAATAATAACTTTAAATCTAATGTATTATAATTGACATTAAACGAATAATAAAAATTCAAAGATAAAAATGATTTTTTATTATCGCAGATATCATTATGAGGGTGAACACAAGTTCAATAACTCAGAAATGGAACTCTTACATTTTCTGAAACGTACCCGTTTGCCAGGTTGGAAGTGGATCGACATGAAACAACGATCCCAACCGCCAGAGTATTCTGCCGCGAGTTCCGGTCATGGCTCGCATCGCAAATCTTACCGTTAGTATCTAAATTATTATTTATAACACACTATAAATTATTAATGATAATTGAAATCTAACGAAATTATTTATAATATTGAATAAAAATGGAAATAATTTGTTTTGTAATAGAAAACTTTTTATGTTAACAGCTAATCCTTACAAGGCCGACAAAAATTCTTATTACTGTGATAGATACCTTCTTTCGAGTCTGGTATTCGATGCTAAGGTAACCGAGTGGTTTGCGAATCCCAGTACCACCCGCGAAGAAAAAGGGTGAGCTAATTTTTCATTAATTTTTAATAGAAAAAAAACCTTGAAAATAAAAAAAAAATAAAAAAATAAAAGAGATTGCGAATTTTCGCAATACCAACGCGAATTCGATCGGATGTGATGAAATATATTTAATTCCTTAACGCGGATCACGAGAAATGTCATACAAACGCAAACACACCGTCATGTATTAAGTCAAGAGAGAGGGAGAGAGAGAGAAAGAGAGAGAGAGTGAAAACGAGAGAACGAGAGAGTGAGAGTGAGAAAGAAAAAGGAAAAAAGAGAGAGAGAGAGAGAGAGAGAGAGAGACAATACTGTGTCGTTCTTCTCTGTTCTTAAGTTATTTGCACAGTTTTTCTCTTGTTTTATTCATTTCTTTATAATCAGGATAGTAAAAAATGCACCTATTCTTTTTTGACTAATATTTAACCACTTTGACGCAATGCAGACCTTTAGCTAGGCTGATGAATCTGCTAACCAGGTAACGTTCATCAAATCGCACCTTTCGCCTTTAGAAAATAAAACTGCCTCGATTATTACGATCTTTATTATTCTATTGCACTATAACTTTCTTTCACTCCAAATTGTTTTTTCGATCTGTTTTTATACTATAGTTGTATTTATTTAGTTATTTTGTTACTACTTCTTTTGAATCGTTTTTATTTTTTAATTGTATTTGTTTTATTTTATTTATTTATTTTTATCTTTTCAATCTTTCTTCCGCTATATGACTCGTCACAAATTCGTTGGATATTCATTTACCTTCTTTTTCTCTGGTGTCTCACACATTTTTCTTGTTGGTTCATCGAAATTTTTTTTATTAGCAAACAAATTGCTTATACGCTTCTTCGTAGGGCCAGCATCGTCTTTCAGGAATGGATTCGTGAAGAGGAAGCGAAGCTCTACTGTGATAACAAATGAATTTTCTCAATACGAAATGTATCGCTGTAGAAATAAAATATATTAACCCGTACGAGATTATATAAATTTGCACATTTTTATTATACACAAACATAGATATATATATATATATATATAAGAGAAATTTGAAAAATTCGCAGCTTTTTTTACCGTATAGATTTCGTTCTTAAAATAAAATACGTCTTAAAGCAAAAACTAACTGCGAATTTTTCAAATAGCCCTAATATACGTATATATATAGTATGTAACTAACTGTATTATAAATCTAAAAATAAATAAATTAAAAATTCACGAATTCCATTCAAAAGAGATTTGTGCAAATTTATATAAATATTTGTTTGATAACTTGGCACATTTTTAATCAAATTTACGTACAATTTACGTATATATGTATATGCATAAGCGAACGAATCAACAAATTCCAAGATAATTAATTACTAATCACGATACCTAGCTCGATATATCCGTATTTTGTATTACTTATAAATCATAGTAAAACAAAAAAGAAAAGAAAAGAGAAGTTTTGATTAAATTTTAACACGTAACTTTTCATAGGAAGGAATTTCAACAACGTTTTGGAGTGACGCTTGCTTTCATGGCCACACACAGTGGCTTAACAAGATGGCAAGATTTTTTATTGGACGAAGAAGATCCTATACCTGATGACCACTTTAGCAACATGTACCCTAAAGCAATAGATGAGGTTTGGTACAAACGTGCAGTAGAACAACATTATGTTCAACCAGAAAGCTTTGTCTTTTCGGTCCCAATCGATGACGAAGGAGCAGATAATACTACTTTAGTCACTGCCAGTCGTGCCATATTTATCGGTAAATTTAATTGCCAATTGATTATTTATCTTAATAAAAAATGTCATAAATTATATATATGTATATATACATATATATATGTATGTACATATTTGTATTATTATCTGCAGGTAATGGAAAAACTAAAGCACCAGTAGCCGTCGTAGGATTTCAATTTCAACATACTGCTCTACAAGGTCTATTTCAAAACATAACGTTTAATTGCGAAGGGCTTGGTAATTGTTATAAACATTGCGGAAACGATTCATGGGCATGTTATTTGATCGATAACAACGGATACATAATCGCGGCAGAAGACGAGATCGATGCTGGAAGATTCTTTGGTGAAGTCAGAGGTCCTGTAATGGCTGGTCTTGTAAAGGAAGGCATTTTTGAAAAGATCAGGATGTATGATTATCAAGCAGTCTGTTTCAAAAGTAAACAGACGAAAAACGACGCTAGTATATTACTGACGGTTGGTTAAATATCTTAAAAATATTTTAAAGAAAAGGGTCCTATTGTATGACAATATCTCTTAAAATCTAGCTTAAAATCCCTTGTAAAAGTATATACTTAAAAGGACTTTATTTTAATTTATAGCCCTGGACAAGCTTCAAAAAAGTTATTACCTGGATTATTGGCCATATAACTTGGGCCTGGGTAAAAGCAGGTATTTGGAGTTCGGATTACGCATACGCTTATACTTACCCAAATGAAAACGATGGTATGCACGAGGATTATCATGAAAATGACGTTAAAGCTCCAGTCGATGCCAAAGATGAAAAATTATTTGATATGAAAGTTTTAATTAATAGAACACGGCCAGAGGCTTGCGATAAAGAGGTTGATATAAACGATATTTTTAAATAATTACATCAATAAAGAAGTAATTTAAATCAAAATAAAATAAAATTTTCAGGTATATTTATATTTGCGCAATTCATCCGTAACCGATTACAACATCGAGGTTGATACAGACGATGAATGCGCAAGACCTTACGTTGTGCAACCAGTCAATTTCAGCAACATGTTATTAATTGTAGTTAATATAGGCACTTGCTACGACACCACAGTTCCATCTTTAACCGTGGTACCTGAAGAAGTGATATATGAGAATAATTCTCTGGTTTGTCAAAAGGCTTGGACATTTTTAAAGAGGAAAAGGCCAGAATCCTGTATAAGAACTCATCCAAGAGAAAGTGAAATTAAGGATCTTTGTGGATTAGCTAGCGATCAAGGGCCAAGCAATTTCCTTATCTTTTTGTTGCTAACGTGTATTTTAATCAGACAGATTGTCTTTCGGTGCAATTAAGTCTTGCTTTTTTTATAACCAACAATATATTTCTTTGCGAGATGATATCTATCATGATATCGATATACCCTTAATAAGCAAAGGAATGTGAAGCGTGATTAATCTAATGTCAAAATTTTAGGATCTAGTCAAAATGCATTGGCATATAACTAGATGGAACGCTTATGCTAGAGGCGACCCTCAGTTTCTACCTCTTTTCACCCTGCTGATTCGCAGCACGGCTTGAAATACTGGCTGATACATGTATATCGAATAGTTATGTCGCGAATATTAATCGTTCAATCGTTCTCTCGCGCGAGATTATACGTTAAAAGCTGAGAAAGTCCAAAAAGCAAAATCTTACTGCCCGAAACGCAATACGATCTGTGCTCTATGCGCTGCTGCTCTTCACTTTTTCTCTTTATCCGTCTTTTCATGTTTCTACATCTACATAATTTCTTTAATATTGTTAATACTATTTCGACAGTTATTATCGTCATATATTTAAATATAATGTCAAACATCGTTTTTCTTTTTATGTTTGACAAATTTTCCATACAAATCGATGTTTATAAGTTAGAATAGATAGACAATTTTTAGGTGAGATTTATGTACAAAGGTCAAATATTAATACAAAACATGGATTAATGTGCATTAGTGAATGATTGATCATTGTTAAAACAATTAAGGATTTAGTACGTTGTATATTGATACTGTGTGCAACTATTTTGTAAATAAATATTAAATGAACATCGCCATAAGAAATGGCATGCAGGAAAGAAGCATTTACAACACACATAACATTTAAATGCCACTTAAACGAGCAGAGTAATTCTTGAGAATAACGTTGTAGGTGTAAAACTACTTCATTCTCATGTAGGTTAATCATTTAATGAAGGGATCTTGCGTTAATGTGTCGGAACTCTACTCGCTGTAAGAATCATTATGCAATTACTAAAACAATTCTTCATAGTGATTACAATAGATAGAAGTTTATAGTGATATTCTAGAGCAGGGGCGCATATACGAGCGCACATTCATAAATAAACTACGATCATTCACATTTGCGCTTTGTATGTACATTAATCGATGTAAGATATATATCGCGCGCGCGCGGGCGTTTAACATTTATAGAGACTATGGATATTAATTTTGTATATTATTGTATTATATGACAGTTAAAAAACAATGTGTGCCTATGGACACGTCGTTATTAAAATCTTGTTGTATCTTTTTCAAATAAATTACAAAATTTTATTGGATGAATCCTATATAACAAAATATAAATGTTACCTAAATATTGTATAATTTATTCGATTAAACTATATACAATTTAACACTTATATACACAACATAAAATTTTGTCAAAAATAGAAGATATAAATTTTATGAAGAAACGAAATATTATTTTGTTTTGGACTCTACTTTATTTATCATATCCGCTAAAATTTTCTTTTGTATATTACTTTGCAATATACCTTCCAGTTCTTCCAATTCTACACCTCCTGTCATAAACGATTTTAAATTATGCATTGTTCCATTTTCTACTCTGTGATCCGTGATACGATCTTGATTATAATTATATGTTCTTATCTTTTCATTTCTCAATCCTAAGCCCATTTGCTTCTTACGCATTTCACTAACAATCCCAATTTGTTTATTCAATTCTTGTTGATATAAAATAGTTTTTAGCTTTAAGAGTGCTATTTCTTTATTTTTTAATTGTGATCTTTGCGTTTCACAAGTTACTGCTATTCCAGTTGGGCAATGAGTTATTCTCACAGCTGAATCAGTTGTATTTACGTGCTGACCACCAGCACCCGATGCTCTCATTGTTTCTATTTTCAGATCCTTATGATTTAAATTAATTTCAATATCTGTGGGTTCTGGCAGAATAGCAACAGATACTGTACTGGTATGCATACGACCAGATTTTTCGGTTTTTGGTATTCTTTGTACTCTATGAACGCCTCCTTCATGTCTAAATTTTTTAAAAGCTAGATTACCTTTAAGTAAAATACTAGTATGCCTTACACCACAACTTTCACTTTTATCAAGCTCTAATAATTCATATTCTATTCCTAAATAATCTGCATATCCTAAATACATCTTGTAAAGATCTTCAACAAAAAGCATAGCCTCTTGACCTCCGACACCAGCTGATATTTCAAGAATGGTATTGTTATAATTTTCTTTATCAAGGTCAAATAAAATTACGTTCAATAACTTTTCATCCAGATCATCTAACTGTTGTTTATACGTTGCTTCTTCTTCCCGAGCTAACTTTTTCATTTCTTCGTCTTCTTTACCTAAAAAATAAGTTTCGAACAATTATCTGTATTGATCCTATATAAAAAAAAGTAAAAAAAATAAATAAATATCAAATTATAACTTTATATTAAAAAGTATATTATTATTTACCAATATCTTGCAAGTATTTTACATTTTCCATAATATTAATACGTTCCTCTAACATGCCTGCCATGGATCTTATATTAATCATTTTTACAAAGTTATTTTCTTTCCATTGATCATTTTGATAAACGTCAGAAAGATAATCTAAATACTTTCTAATACTGTTATCCGAAAGTGGTAAATTTAAACGTGATGCAAACACATTATTTGACATGAAACGAACCATTCCTTTGAGGTTATGTAATATATTTAAATTGATCAAAGTACATCTTTGCGAAGTATCATATATTATTATACGTTTACTATAAACATTAAATCTTGACAAGAATAGAAGAAACATGATCGTTTTCGTTGTTAAAAAAATTTATACGAAAGATGCATATCGTACAAACACAAGATTTCAAACGCGACCGCTGGTTTTACCTAGCTTAACCATTTGAAAAAAAGAATACTGAAGAGAGCGCTTAAAGAGTATCGTCTGCTAATCAGTATTGACGGAATAAAATTGCTAATATCTACATTCTTCAAAAATTCGATACAATCATTATTTCATTTGTAAGATATATATTTGGTTATGTATATCATCGTATAAACGAGGTACAACGTCATTCAAAATTCATCTACAAGGAAATTATTTGATTTGATTGTTTTATGTTTCTTGTAATCTGAACTTAGTCGAATATATTCAGTTAAATTTTTCATTAAAAACGTTGGTCTTTCTGTATGAAAATCGTTTATACAAATTGATACACCGATTGTTTGTTACTTCAAATTGATATCTTTAACATAAAAAATCATTGAAATAATTATTAGAGTATAGAGAAATAATAAAAAGTTGCCCTTTAAAAAAAAGAACATTTCGCTAGATGGTGCGCATAAAGCTTACGAATGAGAAGGATAAATACACATATATGGTTTCACTCTTGCATTAGATTTTTACTTACATACACATCTGGATTCGCGCTAACGATCACGCTCACCAATAGCAGTAAAGACCGAGGCATATTTACCTCGGACCTTCCAAATTATCCTTCCATAAATTTTATTTTATACCTGAAGGATACGAACTAAAGTAATAAAAGACTTAAGATATGTACCTTTTATATTGTACATAATTGCAAGGTTCATTCATGTAACGGTACATAGACAAATATATATATATATATATATATAAGTGTGTGTGTGTGTATATATAACGGGAAAAAGGGAAAAAGAATAACGAATGTGAGGTCAGAAAAGGGAGTTGGAATAATAAAACTAGAAAGAGAAAGAGAGTGAGAGAGTGGTGGGAGTGAAGGGTAGGGGCGAAGGAGAGAAGGGTAGGGGCAGGGAGAACATTGAAATAAATTCGAAATTTTACTCGTTCTTCACGCATTAGTATTTCGTTGCTTGATAAGTAAAGTTTGTTAGATGCGTTAAGAGTTTAGAAAAAAGACAAAGAAGAAAGAAAGAGAACGAAATTCGAGACAAGAGAAGCGAAAGAAAGATAGTGCGTGTAAGAGAGAGATAGAGAGAGAGAGATAGAGTGATAGAGTGAGACAGGAGAAAGAGAGCGACGATACATACGTACGGCGGGGCAAGCGTAGAACGGCGGACTGTTACGAGCGACGATAGTATTTTTCGTTGAAATAAATTCGATAAAGATTTCGAAAAAGAGATTGCTTAGAGACTAATGGTCGTAAGTATTGATAAACTTTCATTGTATTTATTTAAAATAAATTTCTAAATGAATCGCGTTAAATAATATATATAATGTAAATGATTTCGATGCTTGTTCTAAATAAAAAAATTGATTTTGATGTATGATGTGCAGGCTCTATCTCTCTTAATATAATAACGCGAGAAAACATGGAATCGTGCGAGAATCGGACTCAAGAAAAAAATCAAGAAGGTGGTAAGTTGTTTTGTTTTGTTTTTTTTTTTTTTTTTTTTTTTTAAATGTTCTTTTACAGATTATTATTAATTATCAAACTTGTAATATATCGCAGTTTATAATTATATAACGTTGTGTGATTTAGATCGTAACAAAACCGCGCTAGATATTATTTGGTAACCTTAAGTTTTACGGAATATGTTACTCTTCTATTGTAAAAACTATTGCTTTTAACAACCACAAATGTATGACTTTTAGATAAGAAAATATTATAATGAAACTTATAAATAAAGTTTGAACACGACGTTCAAGTCCCGTTAATATATTTACGATCATAGAAACATCACCTTTTGAACTTCATTTTCTAAACTTAATCGTATATATGGTCATGAATTCATTATCTCTTGAAATTTACATATTTATATACACGGTTATAATCGATATCTATCTATACGTGCATTTAGTGAATATATACAAATATTATAATGAGAAAGTAAAAAATCGTATAAAAATTATTATTAATTTTTTTTTTTTTTTTTTTTTTTTTTTTTTCATTATAATGGTCATACAGTAATAATTTTCGTTTATAAAAAATATTAATATATTATTTTTAATGAACATAATTATACATATGGATATGATTAGAAATTAAAAGATTATATATTTAAATAATACATAAAATAATTTTTCAATATATTATTTATTTTTATTATATTTTTAATTATCTCAAATTATTGTTACAGAAAATGGATTTTTTTGGCAAGATTATCTTGATGCTACTGAAAGTGTTGAGGTTCCACAAATTATGTTTCCACATGTAGAATTAACATTGCAAAGTGGGATTGAGATAGGAATGGCTTTAGAGGTACCAATAGGAAAAACAATAGATGAATCTGACATTACTTATTGGATTGCTTCGATTGTTATGGCTTGTGGACCACTATTAAGATTACGCTACTTTGGTGGAGATGAGAGAACATTGGAATTTTGGTTTAATCTTACTAAAGAAGCTGCTCATGAACTTGGATGGTGTACAGCAAATAACAAAAAATTAGTGCCTCCCGATGTTATACTTCAAAGATCACCAGATTGCGTTGAAAAATTATCTCATTTTTTAACAACTGCACGTACTGTACCACCAGGAATGTTAACTGGGGTAAATTTTATCTTCCTCTTCATTCTTTACCATGTTATTCTAATTTTATTATAATTGTTATTAACAAGCATATCTCTTTTCACAGGATGGTCTTAGCATGACAGAAAAAATTAAACAAGGAATGAAAGTCGAAGTAAGCGATGTGTTACATCCTTATAAATTATGGGTAGCTACGGTAAGAATTGTTACATTGTACCAAATCATGATCTAACTTTAATTTTATTGAATGTTTTAAAATCTCTCGTTGTATTTTAATTATTTTACGAATAAATTTGTTTTCAGATTATAGAAAATGTTGGTGGCCGTCTTTTATTAAAGTATGATACACCTGGTTCATCGTTTAAGGACTTTTGGATGTTTTGTACGTCAGAACATCTACATCAGTATGGATTTGCATGTAAATCAGATTCAACTTGGTTTTTAGAACCACCTAGTTCTATAATAGACATGCATACCTATGAAGAATGGAAAGATTCGCTTGAATCAAAACCAAAAAATTGTGATATATCAGAAGAATTATTTAAAAATGAAGTTGACCATCCTAAACATAATTTTAAAGTTGGAATGAAATTGGAGGCATTGAATCCAATAAATCATACAACAATATGTCCTGCTACTGTTATAAAAGTATTTGATGACATATACTTTCTAGTCTATATTGATAAACATGATGAAAATATAAAGGGTACTGATATTGACTCTTGCTTATATAATCAATCTGAAAAAAATACATGGCTTTGCACAGCAGAACATCCATACATATTTCCAATTGGCTGGTCAAAAAAACATGATATTAAGTAAGTATTGAGTTTGATGTATACACAATATTTATTATTATTTATATTTCATTAGAAATGCAATATTAATACATTTTTTATATTTATATTTTTTATAGAATTACACATCCAGAAGGCTGGATTTCCAATACTGAAGAGTTTGATTGGGATGAATACTTGAAAAAAACAGGAAGTATAAAAGCTGACGAAAATTTATTTTATGAGAGAAAAAATGCAGCAGATGCAGGTTTTGAATGTGGTATGCGTTTAGAAGCTGTTGACCCAGAATATGAGAACATTATCTGTGCTGCTCATATTACTAAAATTGTCATGAATTTATTATGGATAAAATTAGATAACTATGAAGACAACAAACCAGAACATATAGTCCATATGCGTTCCTTAGAAATATTTCCTGTTGGATGGTGTGAATCAAATCATTATCCGTTAAAACCACCAAAAGACTACATCGAAATTTGTAAAAAAGTGCAAACACCTGTAAAAGAAGAAAAGAAGAACAACGTGCTTGACATACCAATTTCAGAACCACGTTCTTCATTGTGGTGCCCAAAAATATATTTTAATTATCGTTGTTTTACTGGTCCAATGATATCGAAAGGAAAATTAGCTACTTTGCCAAAGGCTGTGGGACCTGGTCCCGTAGTCTTAGTAATGAGAGAAGTTTTATCCATGATAGTGTCTGTTGGATATAGAAGTGCCAGAATTTTGAAGGTATTACAGTGTGATTCAAAGCCAGATCCTGGATATCGCTTGGAAGTTTTAAAAGCAAAGCACAAAAATAATACTTATCGTGCAAGTGTTGCCGTTGTTACTTCTGGAGACATGGTAGCAGACTTTTGTAGAAATATTTGTAAAAAATTGATGGTCTGCCCTAATTTATTTGGACCCTTGCATGTATTAGAAAATGAATGTCCGGATAAATGTCATAAAACATCAAAAACAAAATTCAGTAAGTATAACAAATACATCCAGCTGTTTCGTGTTTTTCATTATTTAAGTTGTGCAATCTTTAATTTCAGCAGCATCAGTGGGAACTGGAAAACGAGGTAAACCAAAAGGTTATACAAGTATAATGGTACAAAAACCAAGGGCATGGGGTGGTAGACGTAGAAGAAGGCGTGGAAGATGGGGCAATAGAGACAAAAGAATCAACTATGAATACGAAGATGAAATGCCTTTTATGCCGTTGGATTTGGCAAAACATATGTCAGATGGTCTTGAAGAAACGATTGATGGTAGACAACCTCTTTCAGAAATAGATATTATGATACAAAAAGGTTTAGAAAAATCAGATAAGTCAGATGATTTTAAAACGGAACCTCCATCAAGTAATGCTTCAGAGGACTCTGGAAGTTCTTTTAATGATAGAAAAATGAAAGATAATCGAGCAGGAAGTCCTAATAGTTTAAGTACTAAACATCACTTTACAAGGTTCAGTCAAAATGTAGCAACCACTAGAGGGAGTAAAAGGGAACGTGAATGGGACACAAGTATAGAGTCTGATTGTTCCGAAGCGGATGCAGAATATGTAAGAATGCAAAAAAAACAAAGACGACCAAAAACTCGTAAACTTGATTCAAATCCTTTATTTTGGACCGTCGATGACGTATTTCGATATCTTAGAAAAACAAACGATTGTAAAGACATCGCTTATCGTGTTAAACAAGAAGTGAGTCATACTTGATTACATCAAATACGAAGTTCAAAAAAACAAATTTTTAAATAAGATATAATAATATTATTGTTTTCGTCTTTCAGGAAATCGATGGTCTCGCCTTTTTATTATTAAATTTACCATCTCTCACACAACATATGAAATTGCGAACAAGTTTAGCCATGAAGCTTTGTCGTCATGTTGAACAAGTGAAAGTCACATTTTTTTTACGACATATTAATGAAATTGATCCAAAAAAGTACCCTATAGCATAATTTTTTAATTCTAAACAGAATTTTTTATTTATAACTTGTATAATAATGAATTAATTTAAAACTGAAAGAATGTTTGCAAAAATATTTAGTGTATTACATATCCAATAATGACTATATGTATTTTAATTTATATAAAAACGTGTGGTAATGATAGCAATAAGTAAGATAAATATCTTTTGAGAAGTACCATTTAAAAGTGAAATTATATATATATTTTTTCTTGTGTAACAAAAATGAAAAAATATATAGATAGAGGAATTCTAATTAAATGAATATAATTTTTTGTCATACGTAATATATGCGTATTTTACCATTACATGCTTTTTTCACTTGACTCCACAATTATGTGCAAAGGTTATATAATTTTTTATACACACACACACGCACATGTATGTATATATCTATGTGTGTGATAAAAAATAGACATTATTTGATCGTAATAATAATGATTAAAAGAAATATGTATATTGTCGTATTTATAATTGAATCGAATTACAATGTTAGAACAAATTTAAAATATGTATTAGTAGTAATTAAATTGATTGATTGTAATCATTTAAGATATCTACAATGTTAATTTTATATGGATCATTTTAATTTGAAACTATATTGTCAGTGCTAAATACCACAAAGCCGATCTTTTTGAAAGCTTTGCCAAACTGCCTTTATTCTAGATAGCATTTTTAAAAAATTATTATTTCTAAATAGATTTGAAGAATATAAATGTAATTTATTTAAATTGTACATGGTCTTCTTCATTTAAATCATGTAAAATGTATACTAATAATTATATTCGATTGAATGGTTAAACCTTTATTTCTTAATATCCTTCCACGAATCTTCTTTTTTTTTTCAAATATTTATTTCAATATCTTACATAAGCTTTAAACAGTAGTTAATCCGTTGCAACGAATTTAATATCAATACGAATGTTATCAATCATCTAAACTTTTCGCGACTGGAAAGACAAACGTGATAATTTGTAAGCGACTCTCGTCACAAGTTATATATGCGTTGATCATCCGTTACAACCAAATATGATCACGTTTATAAGCGTGACCGTAAAGCAACGATCAATGGAAAATTTTGAAATTTTTCAAGAAAGGTATTGAAATATGATCTTTTGAAATCGATTTAAACATATACCATATATAACGTTTGAAGCGTCTCACTTTTATGCGCGCACTTTTCAAAATTCCGCGTATTTCATTTTGGCTAACTTCACAGTGCTCCACCTTTAGAAATAGAAGGAGAGTAAAGCGCATAGTTTGCGCATGCGCAAGCTGTGAATGCATCAGCGTGAAACAGTTTTCATAGTTGTATATATATAATAGGAGAAAAAGAGTGGGGAGAAACTCTTAGTGTACGTGTAACGTGCACACGTACAGTGGTACGGTACCGTACGGTACGTTCAGTGCGCGAGTCGTTTGTTTTCGATAATGCCGTAGTAATGACAGGGATTTTTGTGCACTAAAAACCAACGTAACGTTAAGATCGGTGAGTTTAATTTATCTAAAAAGATTATTTCGATTATTTTTGTTTTTATTTTTGATTTAATAACGCGTGGGTGTTGGCCGTTTAACTTACGAAAGAATACGAACGGTAGACGATCGATGGTGAGCTTACAGCATCGCGGGTGTGCCCGTTTGTCTACACAGGCTCCTGTTTTTTTTCTTTTTTTCCTTTTTTATCCTTCTGATCCCAATGGGAATTTTTTCGTGACAATGAGAAATTCGATCGATTGTTTCTTTTTATATAGGAAAACGAAGAAAGAACTGAAAAGAACAAAAAGGTGAAAATAGAAAATGCGTCGAATTTGAGTTTTCGATCGTTGATACTTTCTCGACGATTTGTGAACGATCTTACAATTTCGAAGGACGTCGAGTTCGGTGAGATCATCCCAGAAATTCTTTCCATTCGATGAATGCATTTCTTTTTATAGAATAAAATATTGCACTAGAAAATCCTCTTATCAAACTTTCGCGATATGTATGTATCTACGGAGTGGATGGATCGATTCTCCGTGCTCTATTTTTCCCTTTGTACGATGCCTACAAAATAGCCTAGCTAAATAGTGTGACACATGTGGAGAGACGTTCCTAATTACCTTTCATAGTTTCCTCCACGCTTGTGGAGTACGCCCAGTCTTCGCGTCATAACCCAGATCGAAGTTTCTTTTCCAAGTGTATTTTTTGAAATTTCTGTATCTCCGTGGATACGATTTACTTCAGAATAATGACTTTAATCGACAGAACAACCCCTACGCTTATTCAAATGTATGCGATTGCATACAGAGATTTGCTCATCGTTTCCGGATTTTTAGAAATCTTCAATGAATCTATTTTGCATTAATTACATAAGAGAAAATTGGAATTATAACCAACAATTTTGTAATTAAATCCTTAAAGGATTACAAATGATTAATGTTGCTATAAAACAATTACTTTTATCCGTGAATTTTATTTTTAGCAACATTTCTTAATAATATTTTTTCTTTGTTTAGATACGAAATATAGGACGCTATCATGACGAGATTTGCTGTATTTATTGTCTCAACACTCGTACTGCAATCATCGGCTATAAGTGAGTATAACACTGCGAATGCTTTCTTTCCTTGTATTTGATAAAGATTCAATTCAATTTTTTAATATATACATATCTGATTTTTAATTTATAGTTCGTATCCCGGATATCTTTGAAGGTGAAAAATCGTAAAAATTTGCTATGTGTAAATTCTCATTGTGCTATAAAATCTAATATTTCATTTTAAAAATTGAAACACATTAAGAATTTTATATAATTGTGTCTTTAAACATAACATTGCACACATATTCATAAATGATATTTTCATCAATCTAAATGTACATTCTATAAAAAATGATAATCATATTTCTTTGCTTCATTACCATTTCTTATGCTACTCGCATTTAGAAAAATTTTGCTATGTAATTATGAAGCATAAAAAGAACTTATTTTATAAAATCACAACTATAAAAATCATTCATCATTTGTCTGTTCTTATTTACATGGTATAAATGTTAACTCCTGTAGATCTGATATGTACTGTAAAATACTGTAAATAACAAAGTACATTATGAATATAAATCTTATATGTATATTTTATTTATTTATATATTTATTTGGTTGTACAATATATATTATATTTAAAAATTGTATATAACGCAGATTAATGTAGTGTAGTAAAATTATACAAATAAGAATCCTTATGATAGCACATTACATCCTATTACATTCCATCATGTTGTAATATTTTTATATTCAATGTACATTGTTATATTTTCATTAGAATATTGTGTTTATAATGTATAATATGTTGATATTACTACTTTTAATAATTAAAATTTTATATGATCCATTAGTTCAGTCTCCACCGCGGATATCCAAGCAGCCACCTACGGATGAACAACTTTTTCAAGTAGCTCAAGCTAAGGTCAATAATAATGATAAACCTTTCTTGATTGAATGTGAAGCAGAAGGAGAACCTGCACCAAAGTGAGTTTGATTTTCTTTTCTAATATAAGTATAAATAAAAAATTATATCTATATATAAATTCATTCATATAATTTTATCTTATTTTAACTAAACCCACAGTCTTTACTGTACTAAGAAGCCAGAGTAACTGGTCTTAATTACTAGTATGACCTCATATCCTAAAGGGGTATAAAGTTACCAGTACTGATAGATACTTTACTTCTAGCACAAGCTGAGTCATATTTAGTTTAATCAATTTACATAGATTTTAGGAATAAAATAATTTTAATTTGATGAATGAATTTCATTTATTTCATCTGTTTATATTTAAAAAAAAAAATAAATCCAGTTAAATATTACATGTAATAAAATTTATAATAGTGGTAGATAAATAAGAAAATAAATTTTCCAATTTAACAGTGAATTCATATATTTTAATTATTACAATGCAAATTTCTAAATAATTATTTAATTTGCATGTATAATAAAAAATGGAAAATCGATGCTTATAAATAATTAAGTATATTAATGTTAATAATAATAATAATAATAATAATAATAATTTAGATACCGATGGATCAAAAATGGAAAAAATTTTGAATGGCCAGCTTATGATGATCGTATTTCTCAACAACCAGGAAGAGGCACTTTAGTCATAGCAAGACCACGTGATGAAGATTTAGGACAGTACCAATGCTTTGCAGAAAATGAGTGGGGAATAGCTACATCAAACTCCGTTTTCGTTCGTAAAGCAGAACTTAATGCATTTAAAGATCAAACTCCAATAAGTTTAAATGCTTATGAAGGAGAACCATTTAAACTAACGTGCCAACCACCAGATGGGTGGCCAAAACCAAATGTATACTGGCTGATTCAAGATACAGCTGGTGCAATTAAATCAATTAATAATTCACGTATGACATTAGATCCCGAAGGAAATCTTTGGTTTAGCAATGTTACAAGGAATGATGCCTCTGATGATTTCTATTATGTGTGTGCAGCAACGTCTGTATTTCGAAATGAATATAAATTAGGCAGCAAAGTTTTGTTAAATGTTATTTCGACTGGAGCATCTTCTAATCAAAATAAACATGAACCTGTTAAGCAGTATGTTAGTAGAAAAAATGAAGTTGCTCTACGTGGTAAAAAAATTGAATTATATTGTATATACGGTGGTACTCCTTTACCACAAACTGTTTGGAGTAAAAATGGAAAATTAATACAATCAAATGATAGAATTATACAAGGAAATTATGGAAAATCATTAATTATAAAGCATGTAAATTTTGAGGATGAAGGAACATACAGTTGTGAAGCATCCAATGGCGTTGGAGATGCAAATTCATATTCTATTAGTCTACAAGTAATGGCGGTTCCATATTTCACAGTAGAACCAGAGATTATAAATGCAGCAGAGGATGAAACTGTTGAATTTAGATGCGAGGCAAGTGGTGTACCTGAACCAGAAATCAAATGGATTCATAATGGAAAACCGATATCAGAGGCACCAGCTAATGATAGAAGAAAAGTTACAGCAAATTCTATCATTATAGAAAAGTTAAAAAAGAAGGACACAGGAAACTATGGCTGTAACGCCACTAATTCTTTAGGATATGTATACAAAGATGTATATGTTAATGTCTTGGCCTTAGAACCTGAAATCACTCAACCACCAAATGACAAAGCAACGGTAGAAGGTAAAACAGTTCGGATTACTTGTCGTGTATTTGGAGCACCAAAACCGATAGTTAAGTGGGCCAGGAATGGTCAAGAATTAACAGGAGGAAGATACAAAATTTTGGATTCTGGTGATTTAGAAATAGAAAATATAATATTCTTAGATGCAGGTAGTTATATCTGCCATGCATCTAACAAGTTTGGAGAAGTGGAAGCCTCTGCAAATCTCGTAGTAAAAGAGCGTACAAGAATTACGGATGAACCGGAAGATTACGAAGTTGCAGCAGGTTCTACTGCCACGTTTAGGTATATATTTATTTATATTAAATTAATGTATATATTAAGTAAATGTGTAATATTGCATTATCTTTATTTTACAGGTGCAACGCTGTAACTGATTCTAGCTTAACTTTAACGATAGAATGGTTAAGTAACGGCGAACCTATTGATTTTGAAATGGAACCACGATTTGTACGAAGTACAGATTATTCGTTAATGATCACAAAGACAACGGAATTAGACTCTGGTACTTACACTTGCGTTGCTCGTACTGAATTGGATGAAACAAGGGCACAAGCAACATTAACAGTTCAAGATGTACCTAATGCTCCAAAATTAATTGGTGTAAATTGTATGTCTGATAATGCGGTTGTACAATGGACTCCTATGGGTGATAATAGAGCACCAATTTTACGATATACTATTCAATATAATACAAGTTTTACACCAGATACTTGGGAAACATCAGCAGATTTTGTACCTGCTACAGAACAAACATACGATGTACCAATGTCACCGTGGGCTAATTACACATTTCGTGTACTTGCATGGAACAAAATAGGTATGATTTACAAATACGTAATATTATATATACATGTTTTTACTTCATACAATTTTTAATCCATAATATTTCAACAGGAAAATCTTTACCATCATCACATAGTGACGTTTGTACAACTCAGTCGGACGTTCCTTACCGTAATCCAGATAATGTTATGGGTAATGGAACTACTCCTCAGAATCTTGTAATTTCGTGGACTATATTACCACAAATAGAGCACAATGCTCCAAGATTTATGTACAGAGTGTATTATAAAAGAGACAGACCAGAAGAACAATGGACTATAGAGGACATAAACAATTGGAAACAACACACTCTTACAATAGATAACCAACCAACTTATCAAAGATATAAAATTAAAGTAATTGCAATTAATGAGAAAGGAGAAAGTAAAGCTGAAGTCAAGGAAGTGTATGGATATTCTGGAGAGGATGGTATGTAAAATGAACCTATAAATGAATATTGCCTATACTCATAAAAGTTTCATTTTATCTTAAAATATAATTTATATTCACTTATATTATATGTAATATATTTTAGTACCACTACAAGCTCCTGGAAACTTTACCTTGATTCAAGTCAAATCTAGTACATCTGCAATACTCTCTTGGAATGCCGTCCCTGAAGAATCGGTGAGAGGCGAATTAAAAGGTTATAAAATTCAAACTTGGACAGAAAAAGAAGGTGAAAAAGGAATGCGTGAAATTGACATTAGAGGTGGCAATATGACACGCGCTTTAGTTAATAAATTTATTCCGTATAGTAAAAATTATGTCAGGATTCTTGCTTATAATGGAAGGTAACCTAAATATTCAAACGTATCGTCTTTTAACTTGGAAATTAGGTAAACAGATCTTTTAGAACTTTTTTTTTTTTTTATATGCAGATATGCAGGACCTCCATCAGAGACCTTAAGTTTTGATACACCCGAAGGTGTTCCAGGAACAGTACTTAGTTTTGAAGCTTTTCCCATGGGCTCTAGTGCACTCTTTCTTGTCTGGTCAAAACCTGCTGAACCAAATGGTGTCTTAACTGGATACAAAATTTATTATAGGGTAGTAAATGGAACTAGATTAGAGGCATTATTAGAAAGGAAACCACATATATCAGATCCAGAAGCCACTAGTGCTAAATTAGCAGCTTTGGCACCTGATACAAAATATAGAGTCCATATTCGAGCTACAACCAAAGTTGGTGAAGGAAATGAGTAAGTTTCGTCAACATAGAATTTATTTACCAATAAAACATATATGTTCTTGATAGAGTATAACGATAAAATATCTTTCTTTTATAGTTATTTCATAGAAAAAAGGACACGTACTTCTCAAAGACCAGACGTACCTCAATTTACATGGGAAACTATTCCCAAAGAAAATGGATATTCTAATGTAAGGATTACATGGCAACCAAATTTAAATGGCAATCCTGGTAGTCATTTCTTTGTAAAATATAATTTGAAAGGTGAAACAATTGCTTCTGAAACGGATCCTGAATTTCAATCGAATACGATTGAAGTAAGTGATAATATAATTTTTTCTGAAAACCATAAATTCCAAGAGAAAAATTTAATCAAATCTTTTTATATAGGTACGTGGACTTCCAAGTGGTGAAGTCTATGTTATGTCTGTAGTTGCTGTTGATGGAGATTATGTAACTGAAAGTGTACCACAAGAAGTAGAGACCAGTAGTGAAGGGCCAATAATTCAACCTAAAGAAAACGTTGCAACGGCTGGGTGGTTCATAGGTAATAATCGAAAGTTTGATATATTCGTATATTATGATATTCATATATTAATTATATCTAATGATTTATGTAGGTATGATGCTGGCGATAGCTTTCCTTCTATTTGTTCTGATTATTGTCTGCGTAATTAAACGAAATAGAGGTGGAAAGTATGCAGTGCACGAACGTGAATTAGCTGCTGGACGAGGAGATTATCCTGACGAAGGTGGCTTCCATGAATATTCTCAACCTTTAGATACTAAATCTGCCGGTGGTCGTGCGTCATTGGCCTCGTCTTCTCATCAAGATGGAAAACATCCAGAATCTGACACTGATTCTATGGCCGAATATGGGGAAGGTTTGTTTTGATGCAATAAATTGTTTAATTAAATATTTTTTATATACAAAACATACTCTCACTGTAGAATATAAAGAACAAAGCATGCTACATATGAATCCTTTCGTTTTTTCGTTTTTATTTTTGCGATATAAATTATCTTATTTGCAAAAAATGTTCTCAGCTTCATTTTATCTCTCAGCTTGTGCACAATTTATAAACGAATAAGTTATATATCATTTGATGATAGATAATATATGTACGTAATATTGCATTAATTTCCGTATAGCTCTCGTGCTATTTTTATATATTACACTTATCTTTTTATTATACATTTTATTTGCTTTGTTGCTTAACTTAATGCAGAGGGTATGAACGAGGATGGATCTTTCATTGGTCAATACGGTCGGCATCGTAAACAGGAACCTAATTCACAAGCGTTTGCAACGTTGGTATAAGGTAGGTGGTAATGTTACCTCATTGGCATTATATGCTTTTTTATTAATTGTTTGATTTTCACCTTAAGACACATATTCATTGATACTTTAAATACGATTGTAACAAAAGGAACGTGTTTCATAATGTTTTCTATACGTATAATTTATAGGGCCTTTCACAGAAGATGGATCATTTATTGGACAATATGGTCCAAAAGGCAGACCAGAGGAAACACCGTCCATTCCAACCGGGACTATGGCCACGTACGTGTAACCTCTCCAAGAATCTCATTCAAACAAGATAAAAGATCTTTTCTCATCGTGGTAAGGAATACGAATCCTTATCTGCTGCAGCAATTTCGCTATGCACTTTGCGCTGGGCGCAATGTCCAACACTATACTGCCAATTAGAATTTGCTTTTGGGTTTTATAGTTTACTTAGAGAAAATAATGAATTTGTGCATTTAATATTTGTACGAAAAGTTATGTATACATGTGAGTCTTAACATTTTTTTCTGCTTTCTTTTCTCATATTAATCTATATACTAAGAGACTATAACAATATAACTCTTTTCACGGTTTAAAAATTAAAAAGAATGTTATGACTGTTATTAGAAGTCATTTTTAAGGAAAATTAAAAAATATGTCAAATATAACAACCACATGTGTATATATATATATGTGCATATATGACGTATTAAATGACGATGCAAGATGTAAATTTATTTTATTCATCTCTGGTCAGTTGTAAAACCCAAAGACAATAGGTGTTTCATAGCGTGCAAGCTATTTATGAAAATAGAACTGTAGAAACTAATCCAATATCTATGGTAATATTTGACAAGGCTAGATTGAAGGCAGACACTTTAGCTTATTACAGGGTATCTAAAATGTGTTTGCATAATTCGGATTGTGGTGTATATGTATCTATGAATGGAGAATACTTTCACGATAGCATATACTGTCAAACATTTTGCCTCACGTTTTATGTGTTCAAAAATAAAAACTTTACAATCTATTGAAATAATATACACGAAAAACATCTTCAATGTGATAAATTATACTCTAGCCTGTAGTATTTGAAAAATACTGATATAACAACAGTCTACCTAATGTGAAAATTATCTTTCTCAATATTATTATTATTATTATTATTATTATTATTACAAAATTAGATGAAAATATTAAAGGGCAGCATAAGAAGCGATGTCACAATCTGGCCTCGACTGAATGTTACTTCTTAAGGAAGATCTCTTTCAAGATCTTTAGATACACAATCAATTTTTACTCTGCAGACAGAGGGCCAAATTTATTGAATTATTAATTATCTATGATTATTGTGCACTCGCACATTGATTACAGATACGAGAGCAAAACAAAAATATATATGAAAAAAAAAAAAACTGTATCACACATATTTAATATAATATTAACAAAACATTGTACACACACATGCACTATAGTAGTTAGATATCACAAGGCCTCTAATCGTTGCTTTTTGTATGTGAAACATGCTCTAGTTAACAATTAGCCAATGGGGAGATCTCTCCGCTTTGAAGTAAGTCACTATATGACCGACTGGGCGGATCTCTCATCTTTTTCTTAACAACGCTTTTATCTTGTTTATTTTTTCATTTATCATTAATCAGTCTTGAACTGGAATTGTTCGCAATTCATCAAATACTTTTTCTGCTTTTGTAAAACACAATTTTTAATAAAATTTGTTAAATAAGTTCAATTAAAGTTAATGAAAAAAATTGTAGCTCCCAATTGAAACTAAATAATATTTTATGAGGTATAAAAAGATACCGATACTTTTTATTTTTATGAAACTTATTTCTTTTTTCGCAAGATTTATTATAATCCAAGGGATATAATATAAGATTATTATTTAATTAATATATAAAGTATTGAGAATATATAAAGAGACATTATATTAATAGACAAGAAGACATAAGAGATCTGATAAGAGTAAAAAAAAAAAGAACACAAGGGACAACTATTAACTAACATTATTATGTTTGATTATAGTATACTGAGTATTTAAAGAGAATAAGACAGACTTGTTATTTTTTTTGAGAGTACATGTACAATTAATTTAGGTTATTAAATTAGTAAATTTCATACAATGTGTACAGGTTGTCTGCAAAAGTGTCGCAAGCAAATATGTTAGGTACAAAGGCAATGAAAAAAAAGGTACAAAATGTAAAATACTTATAGAAATGCGAGATAATTCATAAATATATTATACTTCAAAATGATATATATTTCAGCCTATCAGAAAGAAAGAAATATGGTACAATTTTGCCTGCAACATAATATCAAAGATTTATCCGTATATTAACCGAAAAAAAAAAGAAAGAAAAGAAAGAAATATATCCTCTTTGGTGCTGCATGTATAAATCTTTTGTCAGAAAATATTTGTTAGGACCTTTCTTGCCGATTATCCTGTACAAATGACTTTGACGTCGAAAAAATTAATAATTATATATGCGGGTGCATAAAAAAAAAAAAAGAAAGCTGTCGTATGTATATATACATACAAACAAAATGACACTAATATACATATAATAAAAATGCCAAGTAATTTGAAAGATAAAGGTCAATACATATATCATAAAGTACTGATTTCTCTATATATTACTTCCATTGTTAGTCAAAGCGTCGTATTATATACATACGTCGATGTCGACGTCGAAGTCATACGATAAATAGTTATACGTACGTTTTTTCACATAATTTAATATATAATTTTATATTGGATTCCCCGTAAATATTTTTCGAAGGAATCTCTAAATAGAATTTAAAATGAAACTTTGAATCTCCACGAATGTATATTAAATATTTCATTATATTTGCGTAAACTTCCAATATATACATGCGTATATGAACGACTTATTGCATTTTTATACTTTTTATCATTTTTACAACCGCAAATATCTTTTTTCTGATATATTTTTTTTCTTCTTCTTATATAATAGATATTTCGAAGTCCATATAGCACTGTTACTTGCATCGAAGAAACATCTATGCGTATAAAAATTTATGTAGGAGAAAGAGTTGTATGTATTTTACATCGATGTAAGATAATAGTGAGATAACGATTTACATATACACACGTTTCTTTTTGTATTTCTATTTCTTTTCTTTTTTTTTGTAATATTTACTTTGTTCACGTGCATATAATATTTGTTATGAAGTTGAAAACGTTATATAGAAACTAACATATTCTTTCGCTTTATGTTTTATGCAATTGGATATATACATATATATTCGATATATATATGTATATATAATATATAAAATGTACGACTTATTATTGAATAGTATTTCATCGTGAAACGATTGGATAGCGCATGTTATTCGTACAAAGCATAACACCGACTGAAAAAGACGAGTATAGAGGAGTTAAACAATAAGAAATATTCGATGCATTTGTCTTAACATGCGTTTATCCATCATCCATATTGTTCATTGTATATTAAATTATTATAATTAGGATAATAATAATAATAATATGTTTTCCGATTAAAAAAAAAACAAATGCACGCGAGGAGTACTATCGAAAACCAACACTGTACTCTCTCTTCAAATTATTTTCTACGAAGTAGAAAACCGCAAGAGATATTATTCAATCCGTTTGTACTATCTTTTTTGTCATATTTTAGAAGAACAGCGATTATTGTCGAAGATATAATATTATGTTAAAAAAAAAACACGTTATGTAATTCGTAGAGATAATACATTTTAATATTTAAGTTACCCGTTTTCCTGCGATTTCGAAATGCGCATTCCAAACGTACGTCCGTACAATATCTCCCATGTCAATGAAAAGAAAAAAATAAATAAAATCTACAAACGAAGTTATTATCGTCTCTTCTTTATCTTACCATTTTCCCTTACAGACACAAAATATGCAACAATATGGCGACGAAATTAAAAAGAATTTTTTAATTATAGAGCAAAAAGAAATACTGTATTTTTTATGTTATTGATTACATTTATACGTTCAAATATATCACTTTATCCACAACGAATTAACAAAAAAAAAAAAAAAAAAAAAAAGAAAAGAAAAGAAAACTCGTTTAAAGTCTCGTTTATATCGATTTTGGATAAAAGGAACAACGTGTAGCTGTAGAAAAAAGAATTCTTAGTGTCCTCCGACCGTATACACGACCCCCTGCAGCCTTTCACGGCTGTACCTCGTTATATCCTATGCGCCCTTTTGAGTAGAAGAAAAAAGGGAAAAAGAAATGAACAGAAGAAAAGAAGAAGACATTGGTGGGGAGTTCAATAGTGAGAGGGATACAGAAGCTTGAGACAGTCGCGCGGACAGAAGTCGAGCGAGATGTGACCGATAATGTAATTATGCGGGACAGGTTTTTTGTGGCGGTACTCTAACTTGATCTCTGGAGAACAGCCATTCTCCCTCTTCCTTCACTTCTCTCTCTCTCTCTCTCTTTCTCTCTCTCTCTCTATCTATCTCTCTCCCTCTCTTTCTCTTCCCATCTTGTTCTTCTCTTTCTGTCGACCACTTTGGAGTGTTTTCTGCGCATAGAAATCGACGAAGATAAAAGGGGAGCGTTTATCGAAAGAGAAACAGGATTAAAAGGAGAGTATATATCCTTGGCTTTACGAGAATGAAAAAACTCCACCACGATCCATTGCCGTTCGTCATCATCTCGCTAGCTATTGGTTAACTCGAACTCGGCATAGAAATATTTTTCTGACATTTATGTGAAATATATACATCTGTATGTACCTATTAAAAATGCATAATTATATTATATGTGTGTTAATAATATTGTTTATTATTATGTACAGGATGAGTTCTCTTCCTAAATCGAGAATAACTGAATAAACTTAAATAAACTTAAATATCTCGGAAACAACATATTTCTTCAAAGTAAATTAGAAACAAAAATTATTTGGTTTTGGAAGGCATATATAACAGCATTATTTCTTTCTAATTCGGTGGACGCTTTCAAGTTTATTTTAAAGTCAACTATATTTTATTCTAATTTCGATATACAAAACAGGACATCCTATTGACAAGACCAGTTGCCATTTGCTAGACTTCAGTCGTCAATTGGATAACTAATTATAAGGGCAACTCTAGATAACTGAGGGTGACTGAAGGCAGTTCAAGGCAAGGCAGTCCTTTTAATCAACTACAGGTGTTTTTTAGACAACACTTTTTACATAACTCCGTAAAAAAAAAAATGAAACATTTTCAGACCTGAGTTTCTTATCTGATATTAGTGCTTGTGTCTTTCTTCATCATCCCTGAAAGTTTAAAAAATATATATATAATAATATATAATATTAATATACATATATAGATCTAAATCATGTGCCTATATAGATCTATAATAAATGTAATCCTGTTTTACATATGTAAGTGCCTAGAAATCATTGTGTCTTTTGAATAACCGATCATCTTCGATACGTTCCTATACGGTACACACACAGACACACATAAAACAAGTGTCATTCGAATAATCCAGACTTTACGTAACTCTCGACAAGTCACAGTACATGGACTTGCGGCAAACCCAATTTGGTTTGCCACGATCGAGCAAAAACATTCTCGATCGTAGATAAACCTGCAATCGACCTGCTCTTACACGACCTATGAGAGAGAATCTCTCTTCCCTTCTTCCTTTCTCCTCCACCTCCTCCTCTTCTTTTTTCAGCTTTAACTTACAATGTGCAAACAATATCGATATCGATATTACATTGTTTTTACAATGTTTGTCGACATTGTAATAGATTGCGAATAAATAAGAAATTTCGGTTCTTAAAATTGTATTACCACTACTACCGATGAACCAGTTCGTTTAACCAGCGTTTCGAAAACTACAAAAGAATCCTTAAATTCTTGAAAAAGGCGCGCAATGATTCTTTTAAAATCGTTTCTTCGCTCACAATTTCACTGCACGCTCGGATTCTGTGCGAGTTGTGAAAAGAAAACGTTAAAACCGAAGGAGAAGACGGTAAAAACGCCAAGAAATTCACGAGGGTCTACAATGGACCATTTGTTAAGACGACGAACCATTCCTCGAGAGTCAAATATACAATGGGCACTATTATCGGCTATTCATTGAACGCTTTCTTGGATCGTTTGCTCGGGTAGAGATTCGATATAATCTTAACTTTTTTTTTGCAGATACTCTGAGGATCGACTTTTAACAAGGATGATGTCTCCTTTATCTTCGAAACCTTCTGACCTGTTTCCTCGAAATTAAAATAGATCGAAATATACGATAAATATTTTATCGTTTTTGTCCAGTCCTATTATTCGTCTTGTTCTTTCAAAAAATTGTCTTAACTCATTTATGATGTACTTTTTTTTTTTTCTTGTAAATTTTCAAGCTCACGCTCTGGTAATTTACGATATATCTGAGATGTTGAGATATTTATTTTATTTGCAATATCTTACATAAATATGTATTATACTCAAAGACACACAGGTTTTATCTCGAAGCACCTGTAGAATCCATCGGAGACGAGGACTTGGCAACAAAGCAATTCGTGACTTCTTCTCTTCTCTTTGCACACGATTCTCAACCTCTTCTTCACACACGCACCCATACCGGTATATAGGAATCAAGAACATTGTAGTCGCGATCGAAGGCATCCATCTGTAAGATTACCTTCGAATTAACCTTAAAGGATCTATCATCTCAAAGAAGACGGAGTACGTTGTTTTTTCTTTAGACGAAGGGAGGGAAAAAAGGTTTACGAGGTAGATTGTGAGATTACTCGATATAACGATTATTTCGCTAGATCATCACGAAGATCTAACATGGCTGACGATGCATTATGATATATATTGCTATTGGTATTGATGTTTGACAATACAAATAATTCTGAAAATTATAAAAAAGAAAGAAAGAAAGAAATAAATATTAATTCTTCATTTATATTAATCGAAAGGTTCGTAGCTTCTTTCCCTTCTTCTTCTTCCTCTTTTCTTCTTCTTCTTCTTCTTCTTCTCGTCTTTTTCATGGAGGCGCGAAAAATGTTCGCGGTTTTACACCGCGACCACGAACACCGACGGAGTGTAAAATCGGTGTATGTCTCTTACGTGGAGCATCTCGTCTAACAAGCCGGCCTTTATAACGGCTCGCGAAACGACCGTGGAAACGTTCGGTTAATCGTACCGGACAAGGAAAAAGACGAGAAGAAGAAGAAGAAGAAGAAGAAGAAGAAGAAGAAGAAGAAGAAGAAGAAGAAGAAGAAGAAGAAGAAGAGAGGTCTCTCTGAAGAGTCAGGACAAAGTGCAGCGTTGAAAATAATTTCTCTTGTAAGATCGTTATGTCCTCGCATAAATAATAATACATTAATTAACTTAATAGAGGACGGGAACAAATACTATTGATTAAAATTATAGTTTAATATATTTATTTTGTTTCAAGATAATCGAGATTGTAATAGTTATGAAATCCTTACATTCATGAGCACGAGTATAAAGCTCGGAGATGTAATGCAAAAGATATGAGGTCTCTTTGCCGAATGTAAAGGCACGTATATATATCTATATATTTTATATATATCATATATTATCTCTATAGTTTTTCTTATTTATAATATATACGAGGAGAGAGAGAGAGAGAGAGAGAGAGAAAAGGAGTATTGCAGAGGTTTAAAAAAAAAGTAAAAGAATAGAAAACAAGGGCGGAAGAGTGAGAAAGATGAAAGGAAGGTTCAGACGAAAGAACGTTAAAAACTGGTTTCCTCTTGCCGATTTCTTTTCACCTTATTTGTTATTTCGAATTCTGAATTTTCATGTATTCCTGTGCGATCTTTGGGAAACGAAAGGATCGCCAGCACCGAACAGCGCTCGTAAAATACGTCGAAAAGGTCTATCGAGTCTGTCACATTTCTCGAGGCGTATGCATAATATCCAGCTATGCTAAATCTAAATGATCTCGCCTCCTTGATAGAATCATTTAAGAGTCAACATAACGATCTATACTTCGAGCTATATGTCTAGATGTTAAATCAACAACTTAACAACATCTGAAATAACTTGTTATTTTAAGATAAATATTTTAAGATGAATTCTTTTCGGACAAAGACGTTTTTCAATAGCAATCAAAATTTCAATTATTGGCCTAATATTTTTTATAGGATCTGATTCAAATAAAATATTTGATCAATAGGTACAATAAAAAAATTGTCTTTTAATAAACATCAATCATTTTTGCCTCACTCTGTGTAACTGTCATTACAACAGGAAAGTAAAGACAACGAAGTTCACAAGCTCTCTTATTGAATTTAATTTCGGCGCTAATTTGCCGCGCCGTCGTAACGTGTGGTTTAATGTACATATACAAACACTTGCGCGCGCACACATATACGTTAGCAAGTTCGTACGTCGACCCTTAACTTCGTGTCTGCCGTACAGACGTCCTCGTAGCTCTGAGATGCAAATTAGACTTCTTTAACCGAATGTCTACGTGTAAACGAAGAGACAAGGAATGACTTCTTGTGAAGTTATTACCAAAGAAATATTAGTGTGCGTGTTCTCTAATTCTGCGTGCATTGCGTATGTGTGAAGTAAAAGAAAAGACTACAAGAGAGGACTGAGAGTGGTGAGGGAGAGAGGAAGAGAGGAAGAAAGAGAGAGAGAGAGAGAGAGAGAGAGAGAGAGAGAGAGGACTTCGTAAAGAGATAAGGATCTCTTACGGGTCCATGGCGAGAAGAGAAGAGAAGAAGAGAAGATGGAATCGCCGCTGCCACCGCCGCCACCGCCGCCACCACTGCCGCTACCGCAGCTGCTTTTTTCCATTGACTCGGTCAGTCAGTCAGTCAGTCGGCGACTGCGATGCGATTCGACACGTTCGATTTTGGAATATCGCGAAATGTCCACTCGTATCAGCTCGTATACGTGTATACGTCGTATCATCGATAATATTCTAATACCGATCGAACAAGGAGCGTGAAAGATCAGTTTTTTATCAGAACTTTCATTGGAAAATACGAGATTGGTCTTGAAAGAAAACAAAAAAAGAAAAAAGAAAAAAAAAGAAAGAAAGAAAGAAAGAAAGAAGGATAGTTCGTTGAGAAGATTAAAGGGTATTTCACGAAAGATCACTATTATCTAACAAGATTATCTTATTGAAGTGGCGACCGGTCCCACGCCCGTGAAAAGCCCATTTCACGCGGCGAATCAAGGCGCGCGCGCGCGCGCTCTCTCAAGTGCGCGACGCGACGCGACGCGACGGTGGCAACGACGACCGTCATCGTCATCGTCATCATCGTCGTCATCGTTATCGTCATTATCGTCATCATTATTATCGTTATCGCGACAACAACGACGACGACAACGACAACGATAACGACAACGATAATTACGACGACGGCGACAACAACGACGACGACGAGAAATATAAAAAAGGAAAAAAAAAAGGAGTCGGTGGTGAGAGAAAGAAAGAAGAGAAAAGGAGAAAGCACGCTCGCGTGCGTACGTCATCGTACGTGCGTGCGTGCGTGCGCGCGTGGGCTCAGAGATTGGTCAGAAAGTGGTGGGGAGAATAGAATAGGGGCGGGGGTGGAGAGATTTTAGGAAAGGCGCGTAACACCTGACGGAAAAAGCGCTTAGAGCCTTTCATAAATGATTATGCGGTGGGCGACAGCCGCCCTTACCTTGGCGGTGATCGCTTTATTTATTTTCGACACTACTACCGCCAGGCATCATCACCATCATCGTTCTGGTAATGGTCATAAACCGTCCAGTGATATATCGCTTTGGATCGACCAACAGCAAATCAAAATGTTCAGCGGTGAGTGAATTATTTTATCGAAAAGATGAAATTACGATGTACGTAGTTTTTATTATTCTATATCGCATTTTCCAATTAAAATAAACTTCCATTCGAAGAATTGAATAACACTGCTGGGACGTCCTATCTATCGTTTTATATTTCATCGTTTCTTTTTGTCAAAATTTTGTTATTGTAAATCGAAATGAAAACTGTTTCGAGAATAACTTTTTAGTTATTGGTCTGTTTTTTTTTTTTTTTTATATATTTGTGTGTATGCGTGAGAGAAAGAAAAAGAGAAAAAAAACTTCGATAAATTTGTTACGCATTAAGCATTATTTTTGCATATAAAAAGGCTATATGCTCTTTGTCGTTGATAATGTTATTAATATATTATATTAAATACATTACAATCACTCGTTATATCATTACGCGATATATTATGTGTTTTACCATTGGATCAGTGATTTCAATGCCTATACAGAACATCATGGTATCGATCCTTTCTCGGATCTATTTTTTTTTTTTTTTTCTATCGTGTTATTATAAAATGTATATTGTTTTATAAATTCTTACAAACAATCGATATTATTTTTATTAGGTGTTGAAATGGAGATCTATGTTATTTCGGAGGGCATTGTTTTATCATATCTTTTGGATCCAGAATTTGAAAATAAGCTGCCGATTATTCCTAGCGAAGTATCGTACGTAAACTTTACATGGAAATCTGGTGTAAAAAAATATTATTATAACTTTTATCGACTGAAATCTTTTGATGAATCAATTCTCAAAACTCCATCGATCACGATTAAAACCCAAGGACGAGTACCGAAAAGAGCAAAGGGTAAAGATCACGATCCATGTTTACGAAGTTTATTATAAAATTAGCTCTCTATCTTTTTAAATAATTATTTTCTTTTTCTTTTGTATTATAGAATTTAGCGTTTTATTACCTTGTACTGGAAATAATTCAGGAGTAGCACAATTTGGAATTGGTTTAATGATTGAAACACGGAAAGGTAAACCATTGAACGGAACACCGCTTCATCTTAGTTTAAGAAAAGAATGCAACTTACGCGGTAAGTATATTCAATGTTTGCTACGTTATTCCTTAATTTACATACCTACTTTTATTTGTTATATATCAAAATAAATAGTCTCTCATCAAATGAACAAATACGATTCATTGTTCTTTTCATTTTCGTTCTTTACTAATTTACTTATGATTTTAATTGAAACTTTGAAAAATAATTTATAAAAAAAAAAAAGAGAGAAGAAATTAGAAAAAGAAAAATCACAGATCTCTTTTGTTTTAAATTTTAGAGCCAAATCCTGGGCCTTGCCCCGACGGTTATTTGGGTCCACCTCATTGTAAAAAAGCACTCTGTTATCCAAATTGTATGAATGGTGGCAACTGTACTGCTCCCGGCGTATGTTCGTGCCCTCCTGGATTTCAAGGACCTTACTGCGAAGGGGGTACGCAAATTTATACAAACTTTTTTAAATAATAACTATTAACAAAAAATATTTATTTAATATATGTCATGCGATATTAAACGAGTAACAAATGACTTCTACATACATATACATAAACTACCATTGAAATTAACATAATTTACACTACTTTAGAAATAGTAATTGCAGTTTTACAGCCAAACTTTATTATATCTGTGAGAGTTGCATAAAAAGGAGCTTGTTCCGCTCCATGCTCTAATCCCGTATCGTGATGCTCTTGTTCTTCATCGCGAAAAGTTTTAATCGTATCTAATAATTCTTTGTCTACGACTTCACCAGTTTCCATTAAGTTACGTAATTGATCATTATAATGCTCTACAATGACAGTTTCGACAGCTACGGTACACGCCATAGCTGCTTTCTCTCCCATTAACGCTGTTCCAGCACCAAGAAGAAATCCAGCTATATTCCAAACAGGTACAAATACAGTGGGTCGCGCACGATACTTTCGAATTAATTCTTCAAATTTGGCACGATGTTTTTTCTCTTGATCCCACATATGCTGAATCATTGGACCCTTTGGAGTATTGCCTGTTTTATATAATGATTAAAGCAACATGCGTTGAAGTAAAAAAAAACAAGGAAAATCTGACAATGCAATATAATTTTTCAAAAAATTCCTATACCCAAAATAGCCATTTGCCCTGCATATATTCTATCAGCTGCCAACTCTCCAGCATGATTTACTCTTATAATAGAATCTAAAAGTTTTCCTGCTTTAGTGGTTGAAGTTGCAGCGGATGTGCTATATAATCGTAATCCGAATTGGCGTAGGTGCAGCATTTTCTTTATCAATGTTGATAATATTCTGAAAATAATTAATAACAAATAATACCTGTTATATAATTATGATATAAAAAGATGTACATATATACATAAAGATATATAAAAACATATATCTCGAAGATATAAATATCTATCGTTTATACTTCTTTCAGGTATTTGTTCAGAAAAATGTTTAAATGGTGGAAAATGTGTACAAAAAGATACTTGCGAATGTCCCAAAGGTTACTTTGGTTTACATTGCGAATTTTGTAAGTAATTTTATTCGATGTTATAGACGTAACCCTATTGGTATAATATAATTTATAACAACTCTGGAAATGTAATTGTTTATGTTTAGCAAAATGTGTTATTCCTTGTCTGAATGGAGGTAAATGTAAAGGAAATAATATATGCCGATGTCCTGCTGGCTTTAAAGGCGATCACTGCGAAATAGGTAGACGTTCGCCGCAACGATCACCTTGCACAAGAGCTTGCAGAAATGGAACTTGTCAACCTGATAATACGTGCCTTTGTGATCCCGGATGGTTTGGAAAATTATGTAACAAAAATAAGCCTTGGGCTTAAAAATGAAACATACTTCTCGACAGTGGTATTATCTTTATAACAAGTTGGATTAACAAAACTATTGACATTTATCCGAAAATATTGAGAAAAAAAAATATAGGTTTCATATCCTTTAGAAAAATATGAAACATTTAAAGAAACATCTGAAATATGCATAAAATTAATAATCCAATTAGTTAATGCCACAAAAAAAAAATATCAATGTGTTTAGTTTGTAATTCATCCCACCCGAGATGTGATATATAAAATTGCTTTACAGCAATTTAAGCTATTAATTATTATTTTAATAATATACTTTTATATTGTTACATTTGTAGTTGTGACTGTGTAAAAAGGAATACAACTCGTTTTTTTCCACCTTTTAATGCGCACATTACATGTTTCTTTCAAAAAATATCACCAAAAGATTACTCAATCACAAAACAAAACCAACAACATGCACCATTAAGAAAAAACGAAATTGCTACGTTATAAATATTTAACGGACATCACGCAATAATACAAAGTCGAGTATTTAAATAAAAACAAACTTAAACAATGACGCATCTTTTGATGCACGCACACTTTGATTGACATCTCGATTAAAAAAAACCTTAGATTTTACAACATGATGTCGATAGTCCTCAACAAATACGTATTTACGAACACCATTATGAGCGAAAAAATAAAAAAGCGACGACAGTAATAATGAACGTTGATAAAATAATATACCGTCAAACGCGTGAATTTTAAACGCGCATAAACATATTTGTAGGTTACAGATCACACAATCAACAGAGGGAGAAAGAGAGAGACACTATCGTTTCAGGGAAAAATGAAGAAATTGAGTCACGTGTTTCAGGCGCCAATGAGAAGTTAGGTACGACGGCCGCCATGACGCGTATCGCATTGCTTCGAACCAATCGCATTATTCCAGACTCTTATACATGTATATGGTGTTCGCGTTTCGAGGATCAGCAGTGGCATTTCATGGAATCTAAGGAGAAAACGGTAAGTGTCGATGAAAAAGTCAGAATCAAACGTAACGTAAGTTGTCATTGCGCGGCGCGAGGATGGCGATGCAACGCGCATTCGCGAAATAAAGGTAAATTTTGCATCGTCTGCTTGGAGTGCACCGCGCAGGCTCGCTCAAGATGGCCGCCCTCCTCGATGCTGGCGCGTTCTTTCCTTCTCCCTCATGTGTACGTTCATATTATTACGCTCGTGTGTCCTGACGAGTGGGCAAAGAAAGCGGGTGGGCAGGCAGACAGGCAGACTGAGAAGTAGGAAACAAGATAGAAAGAAAGAAGGGAAGGAAGGATATAGGAAAGAAAGGAGGCGCGTAGTGGCGCGTGTAAAGCGACAGTGGAGGTGGCGACGACGACGGCAGCAGCGGAGACAGACTCGCAACCGATCGATACGTCCGTCGACGACGCTGCCGCCGCCGCCGCTGCCACCGCCACCGCCACCGCCACCGCCGCCGTCGAAACTAGCCATGGTGTCCATGGCGGTCGTCGTGCGCGTTGTTGTGGCGCGGAGCGACGAAGAAGGCGCGAGTAATAGCGAGGACGAAAGGTGGTGGTGAGGAGAGGAGGGTCTTCGAGATTTTCGCGCGCGCGGCCGAGTTAGGCTTCTCCCGGATCCGGCGCGTCCGGCGACCCTTTCTCAGAGAGAAAAGAAACTCGTCGTCGTAGTTCGCCTTCGAAGTCTGTCACGGAACGCGCAGTGCACGAGTCGCGTAACGACCGACGAAAAGGACAACGTTGACGGAGACAGAGACGGAGACGGAGACGACGACGACGACGTCGACGACGACGATGACCGCTGCGATACGCTCGCGTGGGGCGTGGTGGTGGTGGTGGTGGTGGTGCTGAGAGAGAGAGCGTGTGCGGTTATAGCCCGCGACGGCTGTCTCCCCGCAGACGCGAAGCGCCCTGAGCCCTCTCCCTGTGTAACACCGGGTGACCACTCACGGGACACACAAGGTGCGTACGCAACTCGCGATTTTCACTGGGCCTGCTCCATGACTCTCCTCGCGATACCCTTCTCTTCGGTCATGAGCTTCACGGCCCCCCCGACGGTGCTCTCTCTTTTGCGTGTGCCCTGCGCATTTTCATTTGCCCCCCCAAAATAAACGCGCCGTCTTAGCGGTGTCGGCTTTTGGCGCATCCTCTCTGCTCTCTCTCTCTCTCTCTTCCTCTTTTTCTACTATTTTATTTTCCTCTCCACCCTCTTTCCATACTCCACTCTTGCTGCTACTGCTACTGCGACTGTTCCTGCTTTTGTTGTGTCGTTGCTTTGACGTTACCACTGTCATCATTGCTGCTAAGCTTACTGTTACACGCGTCTTGTTATTTCATACTCTTAATGTGAAACAGTCTGCCTTCTTTCCCTCTCTCTCTCTCCCTCTATTACGTCTTCTCATTGACACGCTCTTCTGTCAACTTAACGCGTTGCACTTCACTCTCGATTATGACGAATCTCGAGAAAGGATGCGGAAGGAACCGCTACATATCTTATATATATATTCTTGTCTTTTATCTATCGATAATAACAAAGACGTGTAGCATATTTCTCTTCATTTCTATAAAACATTTTACCTTTCTCATATCATACGTTCATGTAAAAATGCGCGCGAGATATCTAAGCGAAATATTTCGTCGATTATTTTCACTTCTTTTTATCCATCATAGTTTTTTTCGCAGTTCTATGAGAAAAATAAAAGGAGATAGAGAAAATCATCATCGAAGAAACTTCCGTGTTATCATGTAAATCGTAAAATTCAACCTTTCTCTTTTTTAAATCAATGTGTGCCCACTCGTTATATGTTCCTCTATACTTTGAAACGAATGACGTTCACTTTATCGATTTTTCGTGTTCCAACGCAAATAGACGTACAAGTTTAGTATTTCAAACTTCATAATTCTTGTCATGTATGTGGTGTGTGTCCCTTTCCTCCTTTATGTTTTCTTTTTACAATATATTATAATTTTTTTTTTATTTATATTAATTTTTTAATATATTGCCAAGATAAAATATTTCAAAGATTTATAAATTGTAATATCATTGATGAAGTCATAATAGTAGGTCATTTACAATTCTATTTTATATTATTTTATCTGTTTAATAAAACAATTGTGACAATGCCAAAAATGTTATAACACATTTTATTAAACAATTCTGCATACTAATATTGTTTGTTTTGTTGATGTTTAATATTTGGATTGCAATAGATTAATTTCAAATTGGTTTATATTTTTACCACTGAGATAACTGGTACTTGCACATATTTCATGATTATTCATATTATGATTGTTATTGTATAGTCTCTGTTATCTCTCTGTACCTGTATGTTTTAATTTCTTCACATATATGTTATAATATTAGTATGTTAATATGTGATGAAGTATTATTGTATGTGTTGTATTGCAAATAAATAGAAATAAATTATACTATGAAGCTGTTAATTCTTTACATAGATCGTAACACACATAAGTTTCCTTGTTAACAAAAAGTTACACATTTAACTAAATTATATTAATTATATAAATCTTTTTTGAGAAAAAAAAAATAACAAGCATTATTTTTATTAACAAGCATTATCTGTTAAAAATAAATTTACTTTAGGATTTCATTTTATATTAATCATTATAAAAAGGATATTATTATTTTATAATTATAAATCAAAAATTGCCTTTTATTTGTTGAGATATATAAATCATGGTAATTCCAACTATTAATATATATCATTTTAATTGCTTTCTTTTCTATACATTTTATCTTAGATATTAACTCAACATTTCTTTACTCTACTAGGATAAGGTGATGTAAAAGAATATCTCAAGATCTACAATTACATTTGTTGGGCCATTGCAATATATTAAAAAGTCAAAACGGGTGACGAAGACAAAAAGATGGTGTCTCTGCCTAATGCAGAGTCTGGCACAATGGACAGAATTTCTGATGATGATGATGATGAACCCAGTAGTGGGTCTGAAACATATGAGGAGGGAGATCTTTTGACAGCAGCCATGGACGATGATGTGACAGCCCAGCTAGCTGCAGCAGGTTGGCAAATCAAACACGCTAATGGTGATTTCCATTTTTTTGCTTTATCACCTCTTGAGTTATTTACGGCTTAATCACTTCCATTTGCAAGTTAAACGCAACAAACAACGTTCATCATTGACTGTGGAACCTTGTGTACATTTAATCTCGGATACTTTTCACCACCAATAGCGATGAACGCGTAAGATATAAGAGATCATTCTCTTTAAAGAGTCTCCACAAGTTTCTAAGAATAAGATGTGATATTACAAAAGTATTGTTTACACTATTATTTTTATATATTATTACAATATTTTTTATATATTGTATTTTGAATTATTCAAAAAGCTTGTAGTGATTTTTAATAGCTATCAATATTGATATTTCCATCTATGAAGTATATATAAAAAATTTATGTATATGTAAAATATATTTATATTTGAAGAATATATTGTACACATGCATTGCAAATATAAAATAGATATTACGTTTTAGATATTTAGAAGCTAAAATTTATTTCCAAAATGGTATTTATATATATTTTACATGGTCCAGAATATAGTATTGAATAAATTTAAAAACTTATATATAAGTGTAATTTTAATTAAAAGTCACTACGGATTTTCCGAATAATGCAATATATCAATTTTCTGCTATATCAAAGGTAAACATTTTCATTTTGTATAACAATCTGTTTCACTAAATTACTTTTTGAATTTAACATAAATAATTAACAGTATATAAAAGTCTGTGTAACACTTTTCATATTTTCAATTTAATTATGTTTTTTTTTATGACATTCACTTTATTAACATAAATAAAAATCATGAATGTAAAATTTATTATCTTATAAGACTCTTTATGGAGTGTTATTGGTCATAAAAGGATAGGGAAAAAAAAAGAAAAATTTTGAAACGGTATATGTGCAAGTGGAGCCTGCCTGCCAATGATGCAAGTTTTGGTAATTACTAAATTTACTAAATGAAATTTCATACATTAGAAAAATAATGAAAATTCGTAATTCTATATGTTAATTCATAACAATATTTTTTTTAATGAAAGAAAATTACATTCAGTCATTGACAGAGCAGTATGATATAGTCTACCATCATATTTTATTACTTCGGTTAATTTTATGTTTTTATTTCTCTTGCGTGCATCTTTTTAATTTATGCCTTTTATTCTCAGAATGTGCTTTATTTTTAACATATGCAAGACATATTTTTTAAAATTTATTTATCAATAGTATGTATTGATGTTTCTATGTTTTGATATTTTTATATTAAACTTATTATTGTTTATATTGTTGCTACAGTTTACTTATTTACTATACTTTCTATATAGTATGACATATATTTAAAAAAAAAAATATTTTTTGTGCACAAATTTTAATAGAAAATAATCAACAAAATTTGTTAGTACATGTGCAACCTTATTTGTTTCTCAAACAAAATCTAAGAGAATTATTTTTAAGCACAACTTCTAGATTGTAATAGTAACTTTATAATCCAATTTTTTTTCTCTTTTTTTTTTTTTCATCTAATTATATTAAATATAAAAATATAGATTACGTGTAAATACATAATACATCTCTTAGATTTTGAGCACGTCTTATATTACTATTGCTTATGCATCTCTTTACTTTGAATGCACTACATGTATATGTGTTGATATGTCAATATAATATATTAAACATGTTCAGAATTAATTGTTAAACGTAATAACTTTAAAACATTTTCAAAATTAACATTTTATATTGACATACAAGTTGTATAAAACCATAGGATATAAAAATTTGTATCAAGATTATATGTTTCTATAGGCCCTGTTGGTGTAGCTGCAGCTGCTGCTATTGTTTCTGCAAAGAAGAGGAAACGACCTCATAGTTTTGAAACTAATCCCAGTATAAGAAAAAGACAACAGAACAGGCTTTTACGAAAACTTAGAGTAAGAAATTATAAATGTATAAAAACTTCTTACTTCCTAACAAAAAGAGTGATTTTTTTGTATATTCTTCTTCTTACTTTTTTAATATTGATTTTTTTTACATTAATCTTTTTATATTCTTACAGCAAACCATAGATGAATTTGCCACACGAGTGGGACAACAAGCTGTAGTATTAGTAGCTACTCCAGGCAAACCAAATAGTAGCTACAAAGTTTTTGGGGCTAAACCATTAGAAGATGTAGTAAAAAATTTAAGAAATGTTATAATGGAGGAACTTGAAAGTGCATTAGCACAACAAGCCCCACCTCCCGTTCAGGATGACCCATCTTTATATGAATTACCACCACTTATAATAGATGGAATTCCTACACCTGTAGAAAAAATGACTCAAGCTCAACTCAGGGCATTTATACCATTAATGTTAAAGTATTCTACAGGTAGAGGTAAACCTGGTTGGGGAAGGGATAGTACACGACCTCCTTGGTGGCCAAAAGAGTTACCTTGGGCAAATGTTCGTATGGATGCACGTTCCGAGGATGAAAAACAAAAGGTTCATATTTAGTAATCAACTTAATCATTTATCAATTAAAAGAATCATAACAACTATCTTTATATTGTTATAGATTTCTTGGACACATGCTTTAAGACAAATAGTAATAAATTGCTACAAATTTCATGGAAGAGAAGATCTTCTACCAGCATTCAGTGAAGAAGACGATAAATCTACTGTATTATTACAACAGACAACTCCTCATTCCTCGTCTCATCCTTCACATTCATCTAGCCAGGGTCAAAGTGGACAGTCGCAACAACAACAGACGGTGGGAGTTGTTCGTCTCAGCAGCACGGATTCATCTAAGGGAAACTCTTCGCCAGCACAAATCATTGCTGCATCTCCCACAGCTCTTGCCACTGCCACTCAGGTGGGAGTGGATAGAGTTTATTGAAGAAAAGGGAATAATTTGAAACAATATGATAAAATGCATTAAAAAAAATTTCATTAAATTTTTCATTAACTAATATTAATACATAATATATATATATATATATGTATACAAATAGTAATCTATCGTATAATACGTAAATAATGCAACAAAATATCTGCTAAGACAATTTCAAACTAAACTATTAAGTTTTTTTAACCATATTATCATGTTGTTTCTTTAAATTCCTGATTCTATTTAGGAGAACAAAAAAATGAAGTTTGGAGACGTATTTTTTCACGCGGATTTGCCACATTTCAGTTCATGTGTTTAGTTTCCCTTATTTGAGTTGAATCTAGCTTTATTTCTAATATTATAGAATTGTATATATGGTATTTAATATTTTTGACAATATAAAGAATTTATTTATTTATTTTCATCCTATTTGGTCGATTAAAATCATGTTCGTTAAAATGCAAATAAAATTTCAAATTTTAATTATATATTAATTAAATCAAAGAGAAATAAAAAATTATTAATATTATAATAAAAATTTGTATATTACAGATGACGGCACAGTACCCAACAGCAGTGTTACAAACAATAACGAATCCTGATGGTACAGTGTCTATAATTCAAGTGGATCCAAGTAATCCTATCATTACGTTACCGGATGGTACAACAGCTCAAGTTCAAGGTGTAGCTACTGTGAGTTAAACAAAATAATTTTTTATTGCATTATCTCGAATCATAGAGAATTTTATTTGTGTTATTTTTATTAGTAAATAAAATAAAGTTTTAAGATATATTCTTTGATGAAATATATTAAAATTAGCAGTACATATATTTCATAAGAATTTAGTTTGTTATCATTAAATAAGATACTTTGTGTGTACGTGTGTGTGTATATACATATGTATGTATGTATGTATGTATATATATGTGTGCATACAGATCCACACAAGTCAAGGAGAAGTTCAAGCACTCGCAGAAGTGGCAGGTGGTGCAGAGGGTACTAGTGTTGCTGTTGATCTAAACAGTGTAACTGAAGCAACATTAGGTCAAGATGGACAAATCATCCTTACAGGCGAAGATGGTCACGGTAAAACTGTTTTCTATAGGCTCTGCACGGTCGCCGGCCAGGAACTACTTGAGCAGTGATTTGTTTTTACTAGCCCAGAAACCTTTATTATTTTGCATGCTGTCTGTTGAGCTCCATTCAAAAACAATGTTTACAAATCTTTATTATTGTGTATAATGAAGTAGAATTTTTTTGATTAATTATTGTTTTTATTATTGTACATATGTCTTTATTTGGAGCTATGCACAGCGTTATTTTAATTTCGTCTTTAAGAATCCATGATATTTTAAAAATATTATCAGAAGAGCATTTTTGTTATGCAGAAGAAACAATAATAAAAAATTTACATTCATTGGTCTTGTATAATAAGTCATGAAAAAATGAAAGTTTATTTAAAAAGTGTATCATATGTGTGTTTATATAAATAAGCTTTCTCCAATTCTCGTTTCAGAGGAACTATGAATTTGTATTGAAAGATATTATAAAGTTAGCATTTATTTATATGTATATCATGTACATAGAGTCTATAGAATGAAAAATAAATATACACAATAGATCTATTAAAAATATTCAAATTATTACTGATAACTGACTGAAAAAAAAAAAAAAAAAAAATCATTTAAAGAAATTGAGTCTGTGTGTATAGATGTCAGAATATTAGTAAAAATAAATTATTACATGGATTCTTAAAATTAGTGCATTAAAAATAAATAAAGAAAAATTATGATCATAATCACGACAAACCCACCCTTTGTTTTATGATCATTGCACATCATTATTACAGAAGATTGATTATTTTCTTTAATTTAAAGAAAGGAGATACAATAAAATTGATGTACATAGAGCATTTTTTGTTGATGTTTTATTATTTTATATTTGTTGTATTTAACAGTTTTTGTTTAAGCTACTTGAAACAAAAGTATTATAATACTACTTTGCATACATTTGTGATAATTCTTTATTGTTAATGATTGTTATACTCAAAATTATAATATTATCATTAAGATCAGTAAATTCTGTTACAAAAAGCTTAAACATTTACTGTCATTATTATTGCCTTATCTTTTTCGTATAGATATGCATTATGTGTATTATGTCCTGATACTATAGACGTTAAAAGGGTGTGCCAGAAAACATAGTAAGTATATATAATTTTCTTTCGCACACCCTATTAATTTTGTTCATTGTTATTTATATGATATAATCACTGTTATAGCTGTATTGTAAACTGGTATGTCTTGTTAAGAAACAAATGAGAGTTTATCATTGTTGTGAGCACTGCATATAAAAATATAATTAAATTTGTGTATATTTATATATATATATATATATAAACATACATAAGGAAAAAGACAATAATCCAGTTTACTCTACAGAAAATGCCTGAGCACAGGCAAAACATAGGACAGTCTTGTCTATGTTACAGGATATCCGGTATCTGTGTCAGGAGTAATCACTGTACCAGTGTCTGCAAGTATGTATCAAACTATGGTGGCCAATATTCAAAGTGATGGTACTATGCAAGTTGTAACACCGATGGTTCAAGTACCTAAAGTTGAACCTGGAAATGGGGAAACCAGTATTGAAGCTGTCACGATTCAAGGTCATCCTATGACAATGATAAATGCAGCAGGAGAACATCAAGTTCTTCAAGTGATATCATTAAAAGACGCTAATGTTCTCACCAAAGCTATGCAAGCAGAAGTAGTGAAAGATGAAGATAGTCAACAACAACAAACCGTGTCTAGTCCAGAATAAGTAACATTGTGCATAATTAATAGACAAGCTCTATTAAATCTATTAAGATAAATTGGCGTGTAATGGGAGTGTAAGAAAAAGAAGTGAAAGAATTGTAGGGATTTGTATTTGAAATGTTAAGGCAGACAATTGTGTCTTGAATTCTTGTGCAGTGCACATTTGCTAACTGCTCTTCTAAATAATGAGTGTGTTTGAGTGTGTAAATGACCGGGTGCGTTAATCAATGAATTAAGAGTTTGTATTCAAAATTTATTATAGACATATACAATATTTACCTGTAATTCTATTTCTCCAAAGTAGTACGACTTTTTGAAAGTGCTACTATTTAAAGAATAACTGTATCTTCAAAAATTTTATTAATTGCTCCTTAGGAGAGATCTTTGTTATACGGAGAGTGCAACACACATTTTCCAATAATAAGTACCATAACAATATATTTTCATCTAGTCTTAGAATTGGTTAGAACTGGTTGAATTCTTATGGATATTCCAAAGAGTTCTCACATGTTTTATGTTAAATTAATTTAATAAGTAGGCAACTATTTATAAAAAGCACATATATGAGTTTTTTAACATTGAGATAATGTTTTGATGTTAAACTCATCATCAGTGTTACAATCTATTAAAAAAAAAAAAAGAAAAGAAAAAAAAAAAGAAAAAAATGGAGCTTTTAATATATTGATAAAATTACATTTTTTATTTATTTTCGAGCATATGCAGAATTGGAAAATAATATTTCATAAATGATCATTTCAGAATCGTGTGAAAACATAGTATATTGCAAATTAAAAAAGAAATTAACAATCTGATTTAGTGTAAAAATATATATTCTGGATCAGATTCAAAATATTTGGCTATGGCCAAAAGACATGTAACATATTTTTATGACAAAAGAACGAACCAAATTTGTGCTTGGTTGTAGAGATATATATGTATAGATATACACACATACATACACACAGGATCACATTATAGCAGTAAAAAGAATTAAGCATTTCTGACGGGTACAAATAGGATAAGATATCTTTTTTTCTCAAGAAGTTACATATTTGTATTTAACATCTAATACACATGATTTAGATGTGATTGTAATACTTTAATATTTAATACCGGGTATTTTTAATTTCTGGTCTTTTTTAATTTTTTAAGGTTTTGCTTTTACATGATAAAAAAACATAATATGAAATTATTATGAAAGTATAATGTTATATTTATGTTTTTAGATTAAGAACTGATATATAACAAATGCAAACTTTATCTGGCGACCGTGCTAATATTTTTTTCAGTATATTTAAGAAATCAGTACTAGATACACAATTTTAAACGGAGTACCTTACATAAAGATTAGAAAATACATTGCTCTTACTGCATTTTGAAGTAATCAAAACGTGTCACTTCTATTTTATATTACAGAAACCATTCTTCGATAGCAGTGAAGAGCCAATTCACTTTTATATCTGATGTTAGAAAAACTGTATTTACTTTGTGCAATCTTGTTTCAATGTTGCGGTATAAGTAAAAAAAATATCTGGTAAAATGAAATAATTTTATTTGTGCAATCACCCTAATGAGTAATAAACAATTTATATATAATTTATTTATATTTATTAATATACTTTAATCATATCAATACATACAAAAATGCTAAGGCTTTTGTTCTAAACACTAAATTATTTCATCTTATATCTAGTAATGTTAAGTTAGATTTTCTTTCTACACTTACTCAATATTTATTATTGATAATACATTTTTACCATACACAAAGTTCCTGTAGATTTGTAGCAGTTTTTCATTCTTGTAACATACACATTGGAAGATAAGTCGTAACATTGAAACAACAAGCTGCCTTTGGAACTAGGCATAACAATACCAAAAAGTTTTTATAATATTATAGACAAAAGTATTTAAATTTAATAACAACTATTACTAGTGCAGATTATATTGATTAGATATTGTTGCATTGTTTTGTAAAATCATGGCCATTGAAAACGTGATGTAATATATAAACATGTATAGGTAAGATCATGTTGTATTCTACATTTTCGTTCATGAAGGAACATACCCAACATAAATTAAGTTCTATGTCATCTAAGAAGACATACGTATATTAACACATTAGATGATTATAGGCATATATGTATATGACTTTACTGCTGTGTATCCTATAATGTAATTTGTAAATATGTCGTGATTGTGTCATTTTTCTTTGGTTAAGTTCAGTGTAAAAAAAGTAAATTGAGTCCATTACCATTTTAAACATGACATAAAGAACCAATGGAAAAACAGTTCAAATATAGCACACATATCATTTCATTATGTTTCCCACATTACTTAAATTTGCACTGACCCTTGTATTACAATTCTTACATATTATTTTATTAATAGAGCTATAAAGCACAGATTAATTGATTAGTAATTAGGGAAACAACTGCATGATGATTAAAGTTTTTTATTGAATTAAGAAACACTTTTATAAATAGATCTATCGAAAGTACACTTTATTCAATACAGTTCAACTTTTTGTGAACAACAATCTTGATGAAGATGCACTTTCATGTATAAATACTAAAATGGAAATTTATACATTTTTAATTACATCTGATATGGGGCTACAAGGGCTAATTCTGGTTTGTCATATCCTAATTCTTCTGGAGTATTAATACCCAATTCATCCAAGGTAGGCCTTATCTCTTGAAGAATATATGGGTAAATAGTGTTGACGTATGGACCGCATTTGTCTTTAATAGATTCTAAGAACCTAACAGCCAATGCATAATCATTTATTCGTCTACAAGCTCTTAATGCTGCACAGATAATTCTGGGTTCAGGAACCAAATCCATACCTAGTAAAGTAAATATAATAAAACAAATTTCAATAGTAAACAGTAAATAATAACCGAAAAATAATAGATCATTTATTTTAAAAATAGTAAAATTTCAAGAGAAATCTAGAATCCTCAATATTCTTAAACTTTGTTATTCTTATGAAATAAAAATTATATCAATTATGTTACGGTAAAAGAATTGTAAATACAATATGTGCTTGTTACATCAATGTTATTCTATGACTTGTAATCAAGAGATCACAGGCAATGTTATAATTAATACGTTACTATAAATAAGAATCTATATACATATATATATATATATGTATACATATATATATATATATATAATATATTACATATTAACGAGCTATTGAGCTTAACTATGTATTAGAAATTGTACGTTAAACGAGAGATATTTGGATTTTCTGAAAACTTTAACTAATATTTTTAAGATAATGTAATAACAATGTGAAGAAAGATAAAATGTAAATGTCAAATCTTTACCAGCCAAATCGTTCATTGCTTTTCGAGTCTCCCAGCCATCGATATCCGGACGACTGAAAAAACTTTCATATCGTGCATCGAATTCTTCATCAGATTCAGTAGAACCGTGTGAGTTTCTATAAGACTGAGTGCCAACAATCGTAGCACGAGGTATCGTAGTATTTCTTACAGAGGATCCGATGCGTCCTACCACGAGACGTAACATTTTTCTACGAAATTATCTAAACTTAACGATAGTTTTCGACAAAAACCGTCCACACTTGGTCGGGACTGTCTGTTGCGTAAAGGTAAAAGATATCGGTCACAAGCAGATCTGTCTACGCTTGCGTAGTAAATTGCGAAGTGACCTTTAACATACCTAAATTCATATATTTTTTTCACACGTATTTAATTTCCTTCTTCAATTGTTTTACTTAAAAAATATAACATTTATATCGACTATTTATAATATTACGTACTTTGATATTCATTATTTTTCATTCATAAAATTACTTTTAAAAGAAATTATTTCGTATCGTCTACATAGTCTTACTTTTCATTGGTTCATTTTCAAAAAAAATGGACCAATCGTTAGAAGGATATATAAGAAGGGAACTCTTAGGACATAAGTTTCTCGCATGGTGTGTATGTATGTCTGTGAGATGTATGCATATATATATATATATATATATATATATATATATATAATATATATGGTATTTGACGTATATTATATGCGTGTTAAAAAATTTGGAATTTGATTACAAACTAGAAGCAAAAGTTTCTGATTAATCATTTTTAATTTGTAATTGATACGTAAGATGTTTTAACATGATAAGTTATAACTTTACATGAAATGTATGAAAATGTTTAAACTGAAGGAATTAAATCGTATAATTTTTTATTTTTATATAGGATAAATACAATCTTCAACCGATATTCAAGAATATATAAGCGTATATAAAAATATATTTATGTAAGTATAGCATTTGAATAAATTTATTTTACAGATTTATACATAATAGAATATTTATGATTTGGTTTTAAAAATATATACCACGATCAGAGATTTATTGGTCTTATAGCATTATTGATACAGATTTCTTAGAGTATGTGGCGACTGATCAGCCACAAGTATGTTATTGTGTCGTTTATGTGGTATAAACCTTCAAAATGGAAGGCTTAAAAATATATTTGAAGATTCGACAGATCTAAAACAAAAAATAATAGACACATTACCAATTAATGTATGTAAATGTATACTTTTATTTATATTTTTCTATGAAATATTCTTAAATTCTAATTAAATGTAAATGTACCTGTATGAATATTGAAAAATTATTATTTTTTTTTATAGATATCTCCATTGGATGGTGGTTCTAAATTTGTATGCATATCCTGTCATGACAAAGTTATTCTTTATCATAAGTTTATTCAAGAAGTTTTAAAGTATGAAAAAGAATTAGATAGCGAAGAAAGTAATTGTTTTCATGAGTTTACAAGAAATGAAAAAGAACAAACAGATATATTTGCCAAGATTTGTAGTGATACAGTATGCCCATGCCCAAATTGTAATGTCGATTTAATGATATTATTAGTTAGTAATCCACAAAACTGTGATTATAGTTTTCAAATTTCACTAGCAATTGTTGGTCATACAGAGAAAATTTATCCTACAAAAGAGCAAAATCTTCAAAACTTTGAAAAACCTATAGCACTTAATATAAAACAAGACAATGTAAATTCACAAAACTGTATCAAATTAAAAGCAAATATGAATGGAGAAAGTAGGGAAATAAAAAACATTAACCGTAAAAATACATTGGCATATAATATGACCGGTAAGGAAAATTCTTTAAACAGGACACAGAAAGATGTTAAAAGAAAATTTAAAAGAAATATAACATATAAAGAAACTTCAAATTCTGTCAAGATTCCTAAATTAGAAGTAATTTATGAACCATATCCTGAATTTGTAAATTGTAAGGATACAAACGAATCAGTAAAATTAGAATCTACTTATAATAATATTGTATGGTTCAATTGTAAAGATGATTGTAACTCTATGACAGATAAACAATATGAAAAAATCATTAATAACGATGATATTAAAACAGAAGACAAAGATAATATAAAATCTTGTCCAAGAATCATATGCAATTTATGTGGTGCTCGCTATCTTTCACAATTAAAATATGAATTTCATATGGAAAGACACAAATTTGATTGTATGGATAAATATGTATGTATTGTTTGTAGAAAAGAAGCAAGTAATGAAAATTTATTGTGGGATCATTATTATTACACACATAAAAACTCGCAACGTTTTGTTTGCTTGGAATGTGATAAGTTATTCTCAAAATATGCAAGAATAAAAGGACATCAAAAGAAACATAAACATTCTGGTATTCAAGAAATAAATGTTGATATTGGTAATAATGAAATTGATAATAATACAAAGAAAGAACTTGCAGTAAAAATACAAGGAAAAACATTTACCAACTGTAATCTATGTGGAAAATTAATTTTTGATTTAGATCCAGATGCTATTAATGACTTGGTTACTTGTTCTTCTTGTGAAGATTCTACTCTTTCTTTAGTTGTAGATGGAAATGAAGCAAAAGTAATATCACCCCGTCAATATCATTGTTCCAAATGTCCTAAACATTTTGTACGTAAAGAAAGATTGGAATTTCACGAAATGCGGCACAATGAAAATATGAAAGAATTTATTTGTAGTACTTGTGGCAAAGAGTTCAGCGCAGAAAATTCTTTATACGAGCATTATCTCTTTGTTCATAAAGGTGCAAGACCTTATATTTGTGAATTATGTGGTAAGTCGTTTCAATTGAAAGCACGTTTACGAGAGCATCATCGTACTCATACTGGTGAAAGACCTTTTCAATGTGACGTGTGTGGACAAAAATGTACAACTAAAAATGCTTTAAGACTTCACAGAAAGATACACTTTTCTCATAACCGTTATATTTGTAATATATGTAATAAATCATTTAGGAAGAAACAAAACATGAATGAACATTTAGAAAAACATTGGAAACATGATAAAAATATATTATTACCACAAGTATTTACATGCCCTATATGTATGGAGGATTTTCCAACATACAGAATGTTAAAATATCACATGATAGAAACCCATGAAATTAGTAATCAAGATCCAATTTTAATTGAACAAAAACCATGGTATGAATGTGAAGAATGTCACGAAAAATTTAAACATCAAATGTCCTTAAAAGCACACAAAGAACGAATACACGAGGGTAAAGTAGATCCTATATATCAATGTGATATTTGTAATGCCTCTTACAGAGTAAAACAACTTTTAATAAATCATATAAGAAGTAAGCACAATGGTGAAAAACGATATAAATGTGCACAGTGTGAGAAGGGTTTCAATGACACTAAATCTTTGTATAATCACGTTCTCCTACATACCGGTAAAAAACCATTTGTTTGCGAATATTGCAATATGAGTTTTAGACGTAAAGACTCGAGGGATCATCATCAAAGAAAACATACAGGTGAATTACCTTATCAGTGTCAGGATTGTGGAGAACATTTTGCTACATACAATTATCGATCAAAGCATCGTAAACAGCATCATGACAAAGGTGATTTAGAATGTCCCGAATGTGGAGAAAAATGTAATGATCAACAAGAAATTAGAATTCATTTAAATAATCATCTAGGTGAAAAATTAAAGCAGTTGCAAAATGTCTAATATCATAGTAATGTTAAATAAATGATGGTTTGATATAAAATATAGTTGTTGTATAAATATACATAATTTTACATTAATTATTTGTGATTTATATTTAAGGTCTATTAAATAATTTTTATTATTCTTATGTAAATAATATAATACTGGGAAAGTATTACTTTTGCGTTAACTACTAGAAAATAAAATTGAAATGATTAAATCTGTTTTATAAAATTTCTTTGATTCGTTTATTCATATATGCTTGTAAAAGTATTGAAATTCTTTTTTGTACAATTGACATTTTATAAAAATATAGTGAATCCTATATTCGATGATAATTATTTAAAGGATCTTATAACGAAAGCATATCTGAAATATACATGTATATATAAATATAAAGTATAAAAATATCCATTTCTTAAACCGTGTAACAAACACGTGGTTTGAAACAAGCTGCTACCGGCTATACTGACAGATGACGGTTGGCGTACACGTGTGGATCCGGCGAATGTCAAAATTTAAATGGTTCCGCCTTTGCAGGCGACGTCGCGCCCCATGCAAAAATCAGGTGGTTGCGTCTCTCAGCTGTATACAACCACCTTAAAATTTCCTATTAATACTATCGATAGTACGAATAACCGACGATTGAAAATAAATGTTAATTTTTGAAAAAATTAAAATACATATCTTTTGATACTTTAATCAAATCGAAAGAAATCTATTTAGAGTCGTAAATTTCGAAAAATTGATAAAAATAAAGTGTCCAGGAACTACTTTCACGCGGAGTAATATCGAAACATATGCGTGTAGTTCACTACGTCTATCCCTATTTCTTGAAACAACCATCTTTCATTTTACCATTCGAACGTTCTTAACGAAAACTTAAAGAATTTTGGAATCCGTTATATCCAAGATTTCTTACAAATGTACTTTCAGAAAAAAAGTTATTGCGTCGAAAAGGTTTTGCGGAGGGATCGTTGTCGGTGGATGCAAACATGACACCGTAAAGCACGAACGCTCATTGGCTGAAGGAAGCAGCGATTTACACGAACACGCGAATACTAATGTATATCGAACGTATGATACTAACACAGCTTGCAATTTTCGTCCATAATACAGGATCGTAATAACGAATATCAGAGCCCTATTCCATTAATGATTTCACGAATAAATTTCTTATTCCGAATGCTCAAACGTTCTAAAAAAGAATTCAGATTTTGTACTTTAAGTGTTAGCACGTTTTTCGTCGACAAATTGTCAACATAACATGGCATAAAAGGAGTATCGTACAAATAATGACGGTCTATCGCATCAACAAATTTCTACACTCAAATTTCAAAAGAAACTTAGAATAATTAAACCCCCGTCTATTTAGGCTATGTACGATATAATAAGTATCAAAATGTCGACATATCGTAAAAATTCAAGCGAATTGTTCTCTCGTACAAGTGAGATACACGAATGGATGGATAAAAAGTAATTCGTAAGGTTAGGAAGAAGAATTTTTGAAAGTCCAATCACTTTCGATAGACAACCCAATAGAAACGCCAAATAAGGAAAAATAAGATAAGGAAGATCGAAAAAAAAGAAAGATAGTGGAAGGATGAATTTTCCTAGATGTTTAGAGAAGGAGTAAAAAAATGTAAAATTCGTTATGTCTGTAGTAAAAGACTAGAGTAAAGACGAATATCATAGATACGGTCCTGGTTACCGTGGGATCGGCAATGGGCGAGGGACGAAGGGAGAAACGAGTTCGCACGCACACAGCAATGCGCGGGGGGCAAGAGCGAATTCATTCGCCGGCTTTCAACAAGAACGCGTCGGAGAGACGTACATACACACCACCGTGCTTTCAACGTCCCACGGCTTGATACGTACTACATATAGATATATTTATTATTTATCCTTCGGTCGGAGTAGAGCGAGTAAATCGTGGAAATGGCCGGGGAAAAGCGTAGCCAGGAACAAGAGGAGACTATGCTATCGCAAACGACGATCCTGGTTGACATCGAGGGTACGACGACGAGCATAAGCTTCGTGAAGGTAACAAAGGCCATGGCCGTGGCGTTCTTGAACGCGCCCTACGATGCTCGCGCTTAACTGTTTTATTACGATTCCTTCCTTTTGAGGAAAAGGGAGAAAAAAGGAGAATTGTCTTTGTCGAGTTCGCGACAATATTTTCGAAATTCGATAGGAAAAAGAGTTCTTCTTTACGTTTTCCGTTTTGTCGCGATCTCGGCAAATATTTCTCACGCGTGTCCGTTCATTGGAAGGGTAGTGGATGCCGGCGAGCGAACAACGAGCTTCAACTTTTCTCTGCATGCTTCTCAGAAATCGCAGTCTGAAATTTTTTCGAAATTTCTTCTCGATCGTCGATGAGAATACTTTATTACTTTGATTATCATTGTTTTCGCGCTTCTAACTAAACTTCCTTTCTTCGTTCATTTCAAATTTTCGGTAGGGCCTTCACCTCCTTTTTTTCCTCTCCACTTTCCGGTTTTTACTCGTCTTCTCCTCTCGCCTTCATTTCTAAAGGACGTATCAATATTTCTAAACAAGTTTCGCGGCAAATCTATATTCATGTTTGAAAACAATTTTTTTGTTCTCTCTTTTGTTTTCTTATATATGTATTATATTTATCATATATACAAATGAACGGCATAAATTATTATTTCTTGGTATGGCTGTTTTCTTCTTTTTTTTTTTTTACATACAGTAGATCGCGCACTATAGATTTTCTTGCTTTCCTTCCCAGAACGCGTTACGATAAACGACGACAACATTCCGAATCGAAAGAAACGCCGAATATTTAAACGATATGATCTTTTTTTTTTGCGTTTTTTCCAGAATTTTTACACACTTTATTGCTTCTCTTCCAGGAAACCTTATTTCCTTATGTGAGAGAAAATTTAAAAAAATACATTGACACGAATTGGGACGATGATAAATTTAAACAAGATTATCATAAATTAAAAGAACAGGTAAATATGACAAATAGTGATTGGAACACAGGAGTTAACATTGTAAATTTAACTAAATTAAATAACATTTAATCATATATATATATATGTATATATATATGATATATATTTTAAATATATTACAAATAATATAGATTTTATATAACAGTCTTTATTAGCAGTTCTTGTAAAGGGCTTACAAGCAGCCAATAGCATGATAGAACAGAGGCAGCTGTTATACCAGTATGGTCTGACCTGAAGACCACTCTTTGTCCTAGAATTTGTCTACCTTTGATATTTCATATACTAAATTATTTTATTTAGTAAAGATATATATATCAATTCTTTGATTTTTAACATTTTTTATTTATATTGATGCAAAGTTGAACATTTATTAATCTCTATAAAAGTATTATTATTTACATAATCATACGATGTAAAATATATTAGTAAATTAATAATGATTACAACGATGTTTTAATATATTCTTTTTTAATAATTTCTAAAAAATACAAACCTTTATTTTTATAATAACAAGCATTTCAAATGCCGTTTGGTTAGTATTAATAATTAAGTTTGAATAGCGACATTCCTTAATATAAAGCTGATTTTTTATTCTTACAATTTCGTTTTGAGGGATTATTTATAAAGAATAGTCTTATATTTTCTAGCTATGTTGTTTTTAATGGAAACAAACTAGTTACTATATGTTTTTATATTTTACTGAGAAACGGCTAGTCGAAATTATAGTATTACTTTTCACGCGAAGCAAATTTTAATAAAATTTTTATTTTAGGCAAAGAAAGACGAAGAAGATAAAGTTGAGGGTTTTATACCGATTGTTGATAGTAATGTGGAAGAAGAAAAAGAATCACTTATGAAAAATATTCTTTGGCAAATGGACAATGATCGTAAAACAGGTGCACTTAAGCAATTGCAAGGGCACATGTGGCAAGAAGCTTATAAGTCAACAGCAATCAAAGGACAGTAAGTTCTTTTTTCCTTTTTAAATATTTTATAATTGCTATTCATACTGTGGTGATCTTAATATAATTTTTGTATAGTGTTTATGATGATGTCCCTAAAGCATTGGAATCATGGATGAATGATGGAAAAAAAATATATGTTTATTCAAGTGGAAGTGTCGAGGCACAAAAATTGCTTTTTGGCAACTCTGAACAGGGCGATCTACTCAAGTATTTCAGTGGATTTTTTGATACAGAAATAGGAGCTAAACAAGAGTGTGACAGTTACAAGAATATTTTAAGCAAGATTGGAGAAAAACCGGATAATGTAATTTTTCTTACGGATATAGTACGAGAAGCTGCAGCTGCTAAAGAAGCAGGCTTATTACCAGTTATAGTTATACGAGAAGGTAATGCTACCTTGACAGATGAAGAAACAGTTGCTTACATGACTATTAAGTCTCTTCTAGATTTAACATTTCAAACATCAACAAAGCGTCAAAAATTAAATCCTACGGAACCAGAAGAAAAAAATGAATCTGTTAGTCCAAAGAGCAGTGAGCCAATGGATACTTCTGAGGATGTAGAAATGTCAGATGCTAGTGGAAAAAAAACTGAAAAAACAGAGATAACTAAAAGTCCTCAGCCTGAACAAGAGATAAAAGCTCAGACAGACGAAAAAGATCAAATTTCGTCTAAAAAAGATGAATCTACAAAAGATATAAAGGATGTAGAAACAGTAACAAATGTAAAACCTGATGAAAAAGAACCATCTACAGCTAAACAACCAGAAATTCCAACAAAAGTTGGAGTTACTTCAGTGGTAGATGACACTATGGATGTAGCAAGGAATGAGCCTATATCAAAACCAACAGAAGATACAAAAGATACAAAATCCGAGATTATACTTCAAAATGAAACTGTCAAAGTTGTAAAAGATGATAAAACTAGGGACGAAAGTGTAACTGAGAAATCTGTAGAACGTACAAGTGCAGAAAAAAATGAAACGAAAGTAGAGGGATCAACAAATAAAGCAGTTACTAGTTCTAGTACAACAGAAAAAAATAATTCGGAAGCAGAGGAAACTATAATAAAGACAACACAGGTATCTACAAAGGTAGAGAATGCGCCTTTAACTGGTACAACTAAAAATGGCGATAATATTGCGAAAATAGACACAGATAAAGCTGCTGTATCAACAGAGACAGAAGTTAAAGATACTAAAAATGATTTGAAAGATCAAGAAAATAATGTTGCAACAGAGAAAAGTACAGAAGTTGAAACAAAGTCTGAAAAAATTGAAGAAGAATCAAAGAAAGCACAGTCGGAAAAGGAAAATGTAGAAATAAAACCATCTTTAACTAAGGTCGAAAAACATACTGAAAGTGCTGAATCGATAGAACAAGAATCGAGCAAAGAATCAGTGAAAGAAGAAACTGTGTTGGATGAAGTGAAAGATAAAAGTACAGTGGAATCTGAGAAGAAAAAATTAAATGGAACAACACAAAATGGAGATGATGTGCCAGTGTCGGATGAAAATTTACACAGAAATGGACTAAATGAGGCATCTTCAAGCGAACAACTCGTTTTAACAAGCAGTGAGGAAACACCTGCACAAAATGGTGAGCCTGAGAGTTCTACAGATACTAGTGCAGAATCTATAAAAGTAAAAAAAGTCGTTGATTCTGCTGTAGCAGATGGTGCAGGTGAACCTGACGTTGTTCCCCCTGTAGTTGTAGCAGCGACCTCTTAATCTTGTTCTTACACATTTTAAGAAGTCCATACATAACCCCATTTCCCAGTACTTATCTGCAGGTATAAACTGAAAAGTTGGCTCCCTACATCTTACATAAATCGTATGATGTTTAAAATATAAGATGTTAATTTAAGATAGAAGTCATAGAAACATCATTTCTTTGATAAGTGGAGCAAGAAAAAAATGTGAAGTCTTACAGTGCATTTCAAATTCGATTATCTTTCAAATATTGATTTGTTCTTTTTATTATAATTTATAAATGTTCAAAAACAGAATAATTTTAACGATTAATTACTTTATTTCAGAACATTATTCATATAATACACTATAATATATTTGTAATATTGGTATCCATATGGATGTTAAACTAATTATTTTCATTATTTATTTGTGATATTTTATGTATTCAATTGTTTTGTTTCAAGCGGCCTAAAGGTAATCGAATATGCAATCCATTGTATTTGGTTTATGATTACTTTGTTTTATTTTTTAACCAATTATGACACACATTCAATCTTTTCTTTATATATATATATATATATTACATATTATATATATATTCTTTTTTTTTTTTTTTGCCTAAACAAAATGTCATGACACACAGCTCATAGAATAAGATATTTCACGATAGTTGGAATGTACTGTAATATGTATTCTGTGCCAAATGAATGAATTCGTCACTTCAGAATATTTTCCAGTGATTAATGAATGAATGTAATGTTGAAATATCTGGTTAATGTTTTTATTTTACTGCAATCACTATAACATTTGGATTAAGAATCATTGTAAGACTGAATTGGTAATACCTCGAACAGTCGCTGGCTTTAGATTATATAACAATGCGATATATTTCTTGCATACAATGTACTTAATCCTGCAAAATGAAAAACACAGTGAACTTTGAATCATAAATTTAGACTGCACATGGACAAGCTGTAATTTGCGATAGATTTTATGTGCATTTTATTACAATTTCCAAGATTTTTTCTTTTCTTTTCTTTTTTTTTTTTTTTTTTTGAACTTATTCGCAAAAATATCCAGAAACATATCAAAAATGTTTTTTGAAGAAAAATAATTTTCATTAGAAATTCGCCGGTATTTTTAAAGGTTTTTTTTTTATATATATATATATATATATCTAATTGACCTTACATCTGTGACTCCATTCAAATCTATTCTAATTCGTAATTGAACTACATTCTAAAAAAAGATCTTATAAAGCAAGAAATTATTGAACCTAATGAAAATATTTTTTTTTAGTTTATTTTATTTTTTTTATTTTTATTTTTTTTTATTTTTTTTTTTTTTTTTTTTAGAAGAAGACTGACTCTCAGCTTGCCCTTGGACTTAAGTATGTTAATAAGAAAATATACGTATACACGACTTAAGACTACGATTTTAATTTACTAAAGTGCTGGATGCGTCAATTACTTCATTCCACTAAATAAAACAATTTTCTATTTAATGATTACATGCTGACATACTGATACACATATGATGATGTTCAGTAAACTAACACTATTCATACAGTTGTAAATAGCATCACTTATTATATGACTATACAACGATGACTGATTAAATGGCCCTGGAAAATCATTCGATTCGAAGATGAACATATCTGTCCAGTCATGGGTATTCTCTATTTCTATGGAAAAAAAAAGGAAAAAAAAAAAATTACATTTTCAAACGTTTAAAAAACACGCACGTGTTTCGTGCATACAACAGAGATTCATGTCTAACAAGATCCAGTTGATTTTTATGATTAGGCAAATCCTTCATTTATTCTTTTATTTATCCAGTTTATCCAGTTTTCACAAAATTGACTGTGATTTAACGATATTAATAGACATAGGAGACAAATCGATTCATTACCCATATATGAAGACTGCCTCCGAAAACGACTATCCATATTGGAACTATATTACTATTATTATTATTATTAGTAGTAGTTGTAATATTGTAACTATTATTACTATTATTATTATTATTATGAGTATAATTATTATTATTATTGGTAGTAATAGTAGTGGTAATATTCTAACTATTATGATTATAATTATGATTGATTTTTTTTTAATTATTATTATTATTATGACTATATTAATGTTATTGAGATTAAATATAACAATATGTCCGATTCAAGTCACTGTGAGAATCGAAAAGAGCATAGGCTGTAAGGAGTCAACATTTTTGTGCCCTTTTCTTTTACATATATGTATATGTGTATATATATATATATATATATATATATATATATATATATAATTCTTTCATTTATATCTTGCCGGCGACTACGATAGGAAATTTTCTAATGATCTGTAAAAAACATTGTGACGTTGGGAGAGCACGATGTGCAGGTCAATCTGTTTTCATGCGTATTACATATATGTAAGTGCACATTATAGTCAGAATGTTTATTGCGGAACTACACGACAAATGAATGCTCTCCTCGTTCGTTTATAGGAATTTTAAGTAATATGAATGATCTTGCCTGTTACAATTTATAAACGAACGAAGTCTGTGTACGTCCTGGTTATTCAATGATACAAACCTCGCAAATTTTATTTATCAGATATCTTTGTCGCGATGGTTAAACATTTTAAATGATTACTACAACTACTATTGGATATATGAGAACTTCAAAAGAAAAAAAGGAAGAAAAGAAAAAAAAGAGAAAACAAACAAAATGTCAATGAAAAGACAAAAAAAGAAGATAAATCTGAAAAATTCTTTTCGTTGGGCCAAGAGAGACCAAGATTTAATCGAGGCAATAATACAAAAAGTTAATCACGTTTCGATTTCAATCATTCCAATCGTCGTTCATTCTCAATCACGTTAGAAGTTTTTAATAGAAATATTTCTTATAAAACCTGTAATGTGAATTTTTGGTATTATGGTTGTATACTTGTATTAACGATCCTTGAACAACACACATCTATCCATTCAGATGTAATATCGACGAAGATCTATGGAAAATATACCATGGTGAAAATTGTAGATGTAAGAATCGATAGATCGAGTGTTAAAAAAGAAAAAAAAAAAAGAAAAAAAAAGAAAAGAAAAAAAAAGCAAGGATGGAATTTATTATATATACATCAACTGCAAGTTTTCTAATATTCTATGCTAAGTTCCAACGTTATTTTAATCGAAAAAGAAAGCATGTGGTGATTTTGATCGTATATTTTAGTGGATAATAATGTTTCAAACAGTGTACACGTATTCTTTTTGATATAAGCCAATTATTTCAATTTTGTCATAAGTCGATGCCGATCGATTAATTAACTGCCTTTAATTGTTTCAACCGCTTGACTGCCATTCTTAAAAAATCTTTAAAAGGGAGATGCTATAACGTGCTCCGAGTTTCTCTTGACTGACTTTCACGACATCGCCTAAAATCATCACCCATATCATCCATATTAATATTGCGTCAATGGTCAGATTATCGCGGAGCATGTTGCAATATCTCCCTACTAAATATCAATAATATTAAACTGATTATTTAACTGTATCAAATGTTTCATTTGAAATGTGTGTCAGACTGCTTCCTACTAATATTCTATAAATAAATGATGTGTTTTTCAAGTTCAAAAAGTAAGTTTGAAAAATATCAAGTAAGATATGCATAAATTTAAATGTTTATTTAATGAATAATATTCGAATGTTCATTTACTGTTTTTTTTATTTTTTTTTATTTTTATTTTTTTTTACACATACGTTATAAGATAGAAGTCGCAGTATCACTAAGCGTAATTCGAAAATTATCCTTTCGTTTAGTAACATATTTTTTAATAATGTCACCAGGGAAGAGAAAGATGTAATCTGTGAGAAGAAAAAGAAAATAGAAAAAAAAAATATAAAAAAAAAACAAAAAAGGGTGCGATCGGCATTACACACTGCCGTTATTTATTATTTGTCGTTTGAATTTACCGCCAAATTATGTACTCTCCGTCTTTGTGACGTTACACGCGTCCCCTTTTGAAACTGGCTTGTCGTCGCTCTATGTTCGTCTTAATTATTTTGAGGAGTTTATTAATTCTCTCTTCTACAAATTTCAATGTGTGCACTTGGCAGTTTCGTAATTGCACAAAAGAGAGATAAGATTTGAGATGAAAGATTTATGTATAGGTTCACGAACCTGACAATTGCACTTTCGTCCAATAATCCGTAAGATCTATCTCTCATCAATTCTTGGGGGGAAAAATATTATACATAATTATAAAATAAATCGTTTTAAAACCACCGAAGATATAAGAATGCTTATGATAAATAATAATAATAATAATAATAATAATAATAATAATAATAATAAAAATAATAATAATAATAATAATAATAATGATAATGATAATAATTTTGTATTATTTAGTAACTATTATTTTTAATTCTAATTGGCTAATACTTTATTATGTAATACATGGATGTAATCGTAGGAGAGAACGTAAGGACTTACTCGATACACATTTTACCCGATTGTCATAGATAAAGATTTTTTCACGAGAGAAAGAGAGAGAGAGAGAGAGAAAGAGATTCTTGCGAAAATAAAATGCAAATCACATTACCTTGCTTCAACAGATTATTACATTCTTTTTGTTACAAGACGGTTGTAGTTACTATTACCATTTCAGTGTTCCGATAAACGTATTTATCCATGACATGATGAGGGCGAAAAAACTGTGCATCAAATTTAAGAAAGATTCATTGGACTTTATATATATATATAACATTTATTGAATATTATTAAAAATTCCAAAGAGATGTACACTGTACAGGACGAATCAATAAAATTTTGTTCTCTCGAAATTCTGACTGCATTGGTAGAGCAAAATAAATGAGTTTTGCAAGTAGAAGTTTAACGTTTCGTTTAATTTATTTTCTCCTACTTTTTCATTTTATTTTTCAGATACTATTTCTGTAAATTTTAATTAATTTTATATTTTTTGCTCTTGTAAAAAATCGAGAACATCATTATGTTAATTTATTTGTTATCAGAAATTGACTATAATAAAGGAATGAACTCAAGATATTTCGTTTCATAATATATACTTTGCTTTTTGTTATATGTGAATTGTATATATGTATTCTTATGCGTCCGTTATAATGACTCAATCAATTGAAAAATCAATTATGAATGATACGATCAAATATATAAAAAAAAAAGAGTCATTCCAAAAGTTTTCCTACTACATACGTGGGTAAACGATTCTAAATTTATAAAAAGAAAAAAGAACTAGTATACTATATGAATAGTATTTACCACCAATAATTAATTATATTTAGGAGTAAGTTTAACGAGAGATTGATATATTGTATTTCAATCATACTTATATACAAGCAGTTTTAGAATTAGTAAACGTAACTTCTTTTTTAAAAGATATAATCGCCGTTTCATGTGACATAAGCCTTATCATATAAATATATATTAGGATGTACAATTTACATTATATTACTATATTCAATATTAAAACATTATATATTATTCTCATTAGTATTAAAGAGATATCTTGATTCTTTGTCACATATTGTATTCTATTATTTTAGCATACCATACTTCCGTGATATCCATCTTTCAATATCCCGAGACCTGTGCATTTTGTACATAGATTTTGATCGGGACAATAATAGAATTTTGTTATTTATATTTAAATCATCTGTGTGACATATGATATTCGTGGAATTGATTACGAAGATTTTAATGGATTGTCATTAAAAAGCACATTTTTATTCTGTTTTTTTTGTCTCCAAAGATTCATATAATTTTATACAAACTGTAATACTATACCAATGTACACAAATAAATAATAATGTAAATTATAATAAACAAATTTTTAGAAATAATCTAAACTCGAGAGAAAAGACTTTAGAAAATATTTAAAAATTGTTATATAATGAAACTTTCTATAAAATAGGAACTTGACTATTTTGATCGTGTTTTTTGCAAAAAGATCTAAAATATGCAATTGAATATTTTATACAAAAGAAATTAATATAAAAGAGATATATTATATATAATTAATATTACATTATTATATATTTTTAATAATTGTATTGAATTAGATTTTTTTTTAATTTCGTATGAAATTAGATTAGATGATGAATAGATGAAAGAATATGTCGTTATGATTTCAATTCTTCATTTTTGTTCTAATATACACATTCATTTATCAAATCTAATGAATACTACATTAGCAAGAGTATTGCTACTTATTTAAATTTGCTTGATTAAATTCATTTGACATTCCATCATCTTCTATCTCAAATATCGTTATTTCTTCTGATATTGCTGAACCAATTTGAATTTTATCATCTTCAACAACGTGCATTTCAAGATACCTATTCTCATTTTTAACACGTTTATTATCTCCACTTGGATTATGAATTTTCGTATGTTTCATCATATCTCCTTTTTGAGCAAATGCACGACCACATATTGGACAGGGATAAGGTCGCTCTCCAGTATGAGTCCTTTTATGTACAATTAATGATTGTAGACGCTTAAATTTTCTGTCACAAAATGGACATTCATGTGGATAGTCATTTGTATGAAGAGCCAAATAATGCTGTTTCATAATCGCTTCTGTTCGAAAACCTTTGCCACATACAGAGCAAGTATATGGTCTTTCTCCAGTATGAAGAAATTGATGTACCTTTAATTGACTTCCTGTACTAAAACATTTTCCACAGACAGTACATACATACGCTTTCTTTTCACCACTATGTTTTGCAAGATGATATTTTAACATAAGAAGAGATTTGACTTTCTTTCTACAAATACTACATCTGATACCTTCTTTAATTAAACGTGGCTCTCCATTTTCAATAACGAAGTGTGTTTTTCTATGTTGGCCCATATTTCCACGTCTATTATAACTTGCCCCACATATATCACAAACATATGGTCTAATGCCAGAGTGCGAACACATGTGTTGTTTTAATAATGATTTGACACGAAAACTTTTTGGACAATGTGCACAATAAAATTTGTTCTCTTCTCTATGTGTTTCATTATGTCTACATAGTTCAGATTTGGTATTATACATTTTATTACAAGTTTTGCAATTATACTTAATTCTATTATCTATCTTTCTCTTAACAATATTATGATGTATATCATTCGATGCATTATCAATATTTAAATATTTAGTTTTATTTTCAATCTTTATTTCATCTAATTGATGTAACATATTTGTTTTTTCAGGAATATTTTTCAGAGGTAAATTGTATGAATGCCTAAAAAAATTACAACATAATATTATAATACAATAATATGAGATAATTCTAAAAATATTATTAAAAAGTATTGTCAAAGATGTTACTCTGTATAATGTGCAGAATTATTTCTAATTTCTTTTTCATCTTTAATATTGGATTTATTTTTATGTATTGGGATATATGCATGATAACTTTTTTCTAAATTTTGATAATCATCATGATCTAAATGAACATTATCACGTATCCCTGCTCCTGAAAACTAAAAGTTAGCATTGAATTATAATATCAGAAAATCAGAAAAATTATTTTTTTCTTGATTCTTTTTTTCCTCTTTTCTTTTAATTATTATTACCAGCGAGCCTTCAGATAGTGTAGCTGAGAGTAAGTTATCTTCAGTTTGTTCATCTTCCTCTTGTTCGTTTTTATGCATTAATAACTTAGAATTTGCATCGAGAAATTGTTGGATAAGATCATAACATAATGTAACTTTATGTACACATAAATGACAAATCTCTTGAGGTAAACCATCATATTTATGTACCTCTAACTAAAAGAAATTAAATTCGAAGTATCTAAAAATATCTTGATACATAAATAAAATTCTACAGACAATGATCTAGCATTTGCTTACTTGAAGTGGTAAGATTGTATTAATTTTATTATCTATATTGTCATCATAAATAGAACGAAGCATATTACTTGATGTTGGTAATGCGCAAAGGCGACACAATTCTTCTACTTTTTCTTGCAGAGTGTGATCATTCTGTGATTCTGTAACTATAGATATTGTGCTATTTTCGACATCACTCACAATATTATTTATCTATAATATGTAAACAATATTGAATTAAGCTTAAAATATTATTACAGTATAATTATACTCTTTGTAATATTTCTATACGATTGTTTTCACATACCAGTGCCACAGAACATAAGGATTTGTTATCTTTTATTAACAAATTTTTATTCAACTGTTTAGTTTCTTCTGCACTATATATAACGTCATCCTTTAAATTTGTTATAAGGCTTTCTTTTTTAGAAATATTCGTGTCAATTGAAGCATTAGTTTGCCGTGCTATACATTCTTTCAGATTATTCTTAAATATTGTAGGTATAGGTATTTTAGTTTTAATAAATGCAGTTTTACATTCAGGATCCATAAACCAATGATCTTCAAAATGTTCCGCACAGAGTACATATCTCTTAAGAGAAGTTTTATTTTTGTGTATTAATTCTGGTATACCACATGCTTCTGCCCAAATGCGAGCACTATTTAATATACGATTTCATTGTAATATATATAACAGTAAAATGAGAAACAAGTAATATGTCATTAGATTAAAAGGTTAGGTTATAATATAGAAGCTTACTATTCTTGTTTTGTAGGAAATGTGAAGAACTGTATTTGAGATGCATCCCGTGTACTATTAAAACACATTTTGGCGGCACATCTTTTTTCTACCATTTTTAACTACTTAAATAAATAAGTAAAGAATATAGATAAACTACGTTATACAATAATATGTATCTGCTTCGTTTTGATATTTGCAAGAGCTTGTGATTATGTTACTATTTATCGACTGAGTTCGTATCATACGTACTTCTTCTAATAATTCAGATAAACATTATTAAAACACTAAAAAATATTAATTTACCACAACATTCTATATATTTAATACGTCGAGAATAAGTTTTCGCCCAGTCTCTCATATGATTTTGACAATTGTCGAATAGGTTATCTTTCGTATACATCTCAATTCTCTTCGTTTATATCGGTCCGCTTAAATAGTTTATACTTTCTATTCGTTCATAAATTATTTAAACAGAATGTATAATGTACATGAAGTATAATAAACTAATATTAAAACAATAATTTATCTGTTTAAACATTACATACTTTGTAACATGTTAAATATAAAATAACTTTAATTTAATAATTCGATATATTTGGTTAACAACGATATCTTTGGTTAACATATTTTAATATCTGTATCTTTTTATCTTCCTATTTACGTAGAATTTTTATTTTTAATCGTAAGATAAGTATTAATAAAATACCTATAATCCGATAGGAATGTAAACTTAGGAACAACAAATGCTACAATACGTAACATAAACAGAACGTATATACGATGATGATATAGCAAATAAACAATCTATTTAATCTTGAATTCAAAAGATACATTCAAGAGAAAATTTAAAAGTCGAATTATTTTTACATTGTCTTATAATTAGAATATTTCTTATTATTATCGCATATGCAAATATTCTTTCAAATTAAAAATACCTTATAACGAAAGATACTTATAGATGATCTTGTTTGCGAACCATTCCTCTTTCACAGCTATTAATTATAAAATCATTGATTAATTACTTAAACTTAATCTACTTTTTATTGAATAAAATCAATTAATACTTGAATATCTGTAAATATAATAAACAATTCTTTTAATTAAATCGTTCTACTTAAATAGCCATTAGTTTGTTATTATTTGCAATAAAATGCATATCATTAAAAAATGATATATATTATAGCAAAAATAATAACGTGTATTTAGATTTCACCACATAAAGATTACTATGGAAATTATATTGGAATAGATATATTGCTATGGATTACACGTGGAAATCCACGAGCTAAAATAATATATTAATTAATTTTAATGAAGTTTAATGAATCTTCTTTCGACTTGGTCGAGTCCATCGAGGATTCATCAATCGCGACTTTGCTCTAACCTACCCGTAAGAAAAAATTTTTTATTAATTATTTTAGAAAATATCTTTGAAAAGTTCTACGCGATTATATTTATATAACGAATTGACATAATTTGTACATCTTGAATATATACAAAGTATATGTATTTTCTATTCATTCCTATGTTACATTCATCGTTAACATACTTTATTATATTATCAATAAATCTAAAGTTAGATATTTAAAAGTTAAATAGCATAATTGGAAATATAAAAAAAATTGTATTAATTCAAGAAAATTAATTTTATAATTAATGGCATTAATTCATGAAACCATCATTGAGCTTATATACTGAAATATATATCCAATATATATTCTAGTATATAAACCCAATATATATTCAACATATATTTAAAATATCTTAATTACTTTAATTATAGATAATTAATGAATGTATACTTTTGGTTTTAAATTAGCTTTAAAAAGAAATTAAGCATATATCTAAACTAAGAAGCATAAAAAATGAAGCATTCAAATTTCAACATGTATTATGCACTAAACATCATGATTATAATCTTATGAATTAATGTGAAATAGAATCATGAAATTAAAAAAAAAAATAAGCTCTTTTTTGTATATACCAGTTTGGTCATTATTAAATACCTGAAAAATTAAAAATAGTGTGTATATAAGAAGTCATAAAAACGAACAGAATAAAACTAAAAGTATGCAATTTTATTCTGTTTACCTGTCGATATTATTAATATAAAAAACACTATATATAAAATCCATGCAATAATTGAGATTGTAGATCTGAAACATATATTTTCATTATATTTAATATTTTGTGTTTGCTTCCAGATTAAACGCTCTAATACGAGAAAAAATCAACGATGGTCTCCTGTAACAAAAAGAAAGTATATTAATCATACAATGTATAAAATCATGAAATATAGCACATTCACTTAATGTGCCAATATGATGCACTTTTCAATTTAATTCCCTATCTATTTTTATCAATCCCTATATCACGTTGTAATAAGATAAAATTTAAACGCGTGACTCTATGTTACAATATATAATGCTTAAATAATTGAAAAAAATATTTCAAATATTACTATCAATAAAAATAAAATATATATGAATCATATAATGAATTATTATTTACCGCGGTTTTTATACAAAAATTAAAAATAATATTCGATCAAAATTAAAAATTATGAAAGAGTAATTGTTGTAATATTAACGAAAGTTAATTAATTTACAAAATCTAATAATATACGAATCTAAATTTAATTTTAACTAACTAAAAACTTCTGTGCATCTGTGCATTGTGTTGGACAATACAGGCACGAATTTTACATGTTACAATTTAAGGAGATGGAATGGTCCATCATCTTAAATTATAACAATTGACGAGCAAAATGACAACGTGGTAAAATATAAAAAAATATAATAAGACTACAAGTCATTATTATAGAAACATATTGTGTTTCTATGAAAAAATGACTCGTTGTCGATAGTTGCCCTCTTGATCCACAATTTGTGGGGGCCTCTTCGGCATATAGCCTCTTCTTTGCTTCGTGCCCTAACCACTGCTTTTTAAGGGCATTCCCTATTTACGACGCAAGAAAATTTTATGTATTAAAAAAAAAAAAAAAAACTATCGTTCTAATTGTATAATTAAAGAAATCGGCATAGTACTCTCATCGAAGTGTAGACATTTTTACGTAAATATTCATTTCTAATCGAATGACATAACTGTCGAAATATATCAAAATCAATAAGTACAACAGTTCGAAGGACAATTTGATCTTATCCACTACATATCCTTGAGTACGTATTATTTTACATTTGGTCTTTGTAATTGATAAAAATTAAAAAATTAAAAATAATAGGCTATCTTTTATATATCTCATGAATTATCCTAGCCTGTGGACAATCAAAGAATTCAAAGAATCCATTGACTGTGCACATTAACTCGAATGCCCCAGCAGATATTTATTAATTGATGAACCTAATACCAACTCTTCGCACTTTAGCGTTTAGAAAATAAACAGGATTAAAAAAAACTATAAAATCTATAAAACATTTAATGATTTTATTATTTCATTCGAGTATTTCTATTTTCCACTTTCATTAATTATACTTTACTATACATATATTTCATAAATTAGATATATAGAAATTATTATAGGAAATCACGAAAGTGCGAATTGTTAATATACTTAATACTAAATATCGAACATATTCAAAAATCTTTACTAATTCGAAAGAAATGAATTTCTAAATAAATGCAAAGACTTTTAAACTGTTTGATATTGATATAGATAACTATCAATACAGAGTGTCAGCAAAATATGAAAAAGAGAAACATGCTGGAACATTCTAAAATTTGCTGAAACTAGGTATAACATCCGGAGACGGAACTTTTCACTTCTGAGTGGAAATTACAATTTGCGTCTTAGCCGGTCCTACCTGCTTAAAATTAAATATACAATCGCACAAGAAAGAGTATGCTACCTGCCTACCTACAACCTATATTTAAAAAATAGCAAAACATTCATTCCAACACACACACTCCACGATTCTCTCACATACCGCCAGGATGCAAAAACCTACACTAGAGAGTATGTCCCGGGACACCTCCGACATCCTAGCTCAAACGCGTATGATTTTTAATTAATAAGGGATACGTACCAATTGCTGTAATCGACTGTCAAGGCTAATGATTATTGCGTAAATGACTAAAGCAAAAAATACTAGTACATACTAGTATATATACATACTAGTAATATACGAGCACTTCCAAAGAATATATATAATAACTCTACTATACAAAACGATATAATAATATATTAATACAAATACGATATAAATAATAATAGTATAGTATTTATTTAAAAGTTATCGCGTAACGATGTACAATGCATCACCTAACACGAACATACAGATGCAAGATACATCGTGCACAATCACTAACGCAATGACAGTCGCCAATAAGGGAGAACTTAAAACTAAACCCATACTAACTGTTTCTCACCCATACGAGTAACACCTAGGTACATGCATAAATGAGAACGCAGAAAACATGGGGGGGGAGAAACGGGAATTAGTTTGTTAGAAGCTGAAAATCCTGATCTAAAAAGTGGTTAACTTATTCTAGGGCCTACGGACTATGACTCTACAAGTCTCTTTTTCTTTTT
>NC_057692.1:3468580-3469787 GCF_014466175.1 Vespula pensylvanica | reverse complement strand
TTATTATACTCGATTCCATGATTTGTGTGAATGTGTGCAGCATCTGTGTGACAGTAAACGAGAATGAATATTTTTGTCCGCATATTTTACGATGAAATACAGATATTTTTGCAAAAAAATGATATTGGTCGATGTACTAATACTTTTTAGAATTTACGTAAATCAGTAGTGTTCGAAAATCTAGACTAAACCTTTTTTTATTCTTACCTTATGTGGATGAATTTTTTCTTCGTTACAGCTTCTTCTTCTTCTAAAGCCATTAGAACTGTTGATTACCAACGAACACATAATAAATATTCTCCAATAGAAATTATTTATTAATCAATATTTATAAATCAATCCATAGGCAAATATAATTAAATATCATTCTATCCGAACATTAACAAGAGATACGGATCATAAAAAAGAAAAATTCTTTGATTATTCGATTTACGAATTAGTTATTTTTTGACACCCGAAGTAGAAGAAAGAAAAAACCTACGCACATTACGTGGGAATTTACGTATTTGGCGGGAATCTAGTATTTGGAGGAAATTTTATACAACTTAATAGAAAGTAACAAGACGTTTGATAACAATTTTCAATGATTTTTTTCCGATGGAATATTATATTCGGTGCTATTTTTCAATAGAATATTAAGAAAAATTATTATATTTATTAGTGCATAATATTTTCAAAATGACACAGATGTCGCGCGAATCTAATTAGTTTCACTATGTAGATGACATCGTTGCTGCTTCAGTGCGTACCAACTAAATACGTCTCCCCGTCACTTTCGTTAATTACAGGTAATTAATAAATTTTTTTTAACGTACACTTGATTACTTAACGTACACCAATCGATAGTTAAACACGCGATTTTCGAGAGACCGCGTTCGCAAGTCGGGATATTATGACGTTTAAAAAATATTCGCGAAAATAAACTCGGCCTTTCGTTAATCCCCCGGCGAGTTATTGCATTATACTTCTTTTTCAATTTTTTAACTTGATTTTCACAATATCGATACTTCTCCCACTTTTGAACAATGCTCTGATCAATAATTTTTCGTTTATAATTACAATTGATCGATATTTTGTTTTATATTCGATTTTCAAATATATTCATACACACACACACACGTATGGATTTTTTACACATTATATGCACACATATACTCTTTTATCTTCTTCTTTTTTCACACATACACACTTTTAATTTTAGTCTGTA
>NC_057692.1:3466834-3468480 GCF_014466175.1 Vespula pensylvanica | reverse complement strand
TGAAGTATTGAAATTTTACATTAAAATTATTTGGAGTTTCTCTCGCGTTACGATCTTTGTAATGTTAAACATTGTTTAAATATTAGTTTTTTGTATTCCGCGTACATTACAAATTGTTTAAATAATTGTAAAATTATCGAAAGTATTAATTTCTAAGTTTTCTTATTCGGGAAAAGAGAACTGCGATGCTCACTCGTCGACGTACAGAAGGAAACTAACAAAATAATAGTCGAAGTAAATAAAAGTCGTATATGTTTGTATTACACAAGGCCAATGATTGCGAGACGAAAATTTCAAAGTATTAAAGTTATAACCTAAAATTATATTGTTTCTCTTGCGTTACGATCTTGGTAATGTTAAACAAATGTACTATTGTTTAAATATTAGTTTTTTGTATTCCTTTTATTATACATTAACAACTGTTTAAATAATTGTAAAATTATCGAAAATTTCGATGACGAATTAACCTAAAAAGTATACGAATTCCTATACCATCCTATGAAATAATAAAATTTCTACAATATTCGAGTAATCGTGATAAAGTTAGAATAAAAAAGTTTTATAATAAAATGCGTAATTAAAACGAAATCAATCAGTGCTTACAACATTGTTATAACAGGTCTGTACACGTCGAAATGTTATATAGGAATAAAGATCTCTTCTTTGGCCTTGAGAGAATTCGAACGCTCGACTGTTCTGTTTTTGTTTTGATTTGGTCGGAACATTACTTGGAAATACACACCTAATGTGACTTTTACGCCTATGTACCTATCTCTCTCTATTATGCTTCGCTATACGTATTAAAATGAGATAAACTTACCTTAGTAACGAAGAGATGTATAAATTGGTATATTGACGCTCTGTTTGTAGCACTTGGAATTCTTAGAAATCTGAAAAATGTAAGATGATATTACCATAGGACAAGATTAAAAGTAGTCGTGATATGTAGGGATATCCATAGATGTGTGTGTGTACTTATATATATCATATACCGACGTACATACATATATATACATATATGATTGTACACTATATGTAAGTTATATATAGAATTGTATACCTATATGTATATATATGTGATTGATACCTGTGTGTGTGTGTGTATGATAATGTATGCCTATTGTGTATGTGTGTGTGTATGATCATATATGAAAATCGAATTTAATATAAAATATCAATCGATCGCAACTATTAATGCAAAATTATTGATCAGAGCATCATTAAAAAGCGAGACAAGTATCAATATTGTGAAAATAAACCAGAAAAATTGAAGAAGTGCGACACAAAAGCTGCTCGGAGAATCTACGGGAAGCTGATTTTATTTTTGCGAATATTTTTTAAACGAGTTGATGTTCAGACTTACGAACGCGGCCTCATGAAGATCGCACGTTTGGCTATCGATTGATATATAGGAAGAGGATGTACGTTAGAAAAAACTTATTAATTACCTGTAATTATGCGGAGCGACGAAACACTGTGTACACATGTCACTGCGTCCAAGATGGCAATGAGACCACCAGGAAGGAAGGAAAGTGATCCCGTGATTCGATGACGTCATCACAGCTACAGCATGAGTCAAATCAAATATTATTTTTTTCAATTAAAAATAATAAAAAATGTAATATAAGTACGTAGATAAAATGATA
>NC_057692.1:3465699-3466734 GCF_014466175.1 Vespula pensylvanica | reverse complement strand
ATATATATATATAGATATATATGTATATATATGTGTGTTTGTAAGGAATATCCATAGACGTGTGTATGTCAGTGTGCGTGTGTACACGTATACGTAAATCGAATATAATACAAAATATCGATCGATTTCAATTATAAACAATATTATTGATCAAGACGTAGTTTAGGAGCGAGAGAAGTAATGTAAACAATATTTTCTTCCACAATTCGTCGCTCGTCTAATGTCAACAACAAATAACATTGAATGGATCTTTGAATTGGGAGTTATTACGTTAGTTTGCTTTCGTACTCCGAGGATTAAACATCGCAATAATCTCTTTCCGTACGACTATATTTAATTAATCGTCTTATAGATCCCATAATTTTATAATTATTGAAATAATTTACAATATACTCGGAGTACGTGGAGATAATATTTAAACAATAATATATTTCGTTTTATAGTTTTTAAGCATAGTTGTTAAGAGGCGTTATACATTAATATAACTTTCTTTCAGCCTTCCTCGCTCATCTAATTTCGACATGAAGGAACATTAGATTGACCATGCAAATTACCACGATAGTTTTTTTTTTTTGTATTCCAAAGAGTAAAGATCGAAATACTCTTTTTCCATACAACTACATTTAATCATCTTATAGATTCGATAATTTTATAATTATTTAAACAATATACAAGAAGTACGATATTGTAATATTTAAATAATAGTATATGTTATTTAACATCACACAGCTCTTAAGATTCATTATACATAATATAACTTTTTCAGCTTTCGTCGCTCGTCTGATATCAACAATAAATAACATTGAATTGACCGTGCGAGTTATCACGTTAGTTTCTTTTCGTTCTCCGAGAGTTAAACATCGCAATAATCTCTTTCCGTACGACTACATTTAATTAATCGTCTTATAGATCCCATAATTTTATAATTATTTAAATAATTTACAATATACTCGAAGTACGAGAAAATAATATTTAAACAATAGTATATTCCGTTTAATATCGCATAGTTTTTAAGAGGCGTTATACATTAATATA
>NC_057692.1:3461749-3465599 GCF_014466175.1 Vespula pensylvanica | reverse complement strand
GTATATTCCGTTTAATATCGCATAGTTTTTAAGAGGCGTTATACATTAATATAATTTTCTTTCAGTCTTTCTCTAACTTCGACAAGAAGCAACATTAGATTTATTGTGCGAATTACCACGTTAGTTTTTTTTCTTTTTCTTTTTCATATTTCAAGGACTGCAGATCGAAATATTCTCTTTCCGTATGACGACATTTAATCATTTTATAAATCCGATAATTTTATAATTATTTCAATAATATACAGTATACTCGTAGTAAAAGGAGATAATATTTAATCGATAGTATATTCCGTTTAATACCGCATAGCTTTTAAGAGACGTTATACATAATATAATTTTCTTTCAGCTTTCGTCTTCCATCTAATGTCAACAAAAAGTAACCTTAAATTGACCGTGCGAATTACCAAGTTATTTTTTTATCGTCGATCGTTTAATGTCTACTAAAACGATAGTCAGATTTTCGTGTTAGTTAATACATTAGTTTTTTTTTCATATTTCGACGATTAAAGATCGAAAAAACTATCTTTCCGTACAACTATATTTAATCATCTTATAGATTCGATAATTTTATAATTATTTAGACAATGTACAATATATTCGGAGTGTGATTAAATAATGTCTAAACGCTACTATATTTCGTTAAACATGATTTTGTTTGCAAGACACAATGAATTCTTACACACACACACACACACACACACACACACACACACACACACACACACACACACACACACACACACACACACACACACACACACATATCTGTGACCTTCAATACTGTAACCTTCGTACGATAAGATGTGGCATGGTTTTATTTGCGATATATAAAAATCTGAACCGAGATTATAATATATACACAAATGTATGTTATAACGCAATTACTACCGAACGATCGACTATATATATTTGTTTTTTCAAAATATCTTTTTTTTCCATATTTAAAATATATATTAAATTACTTGCGTTTTATTTTTTGCTAATCATACTTCAATAGATAAATAGCTTATATATAGTAGTATATTAAAATTACTTATTAATAAAACGCAATGATAAATCCTAATTTCTCTATTTGTCATATTGTATTATTTATCATATTTTTATTTATTATCTTTCCCTTTTGCAGTTTTAGTTCATGTTTTGTCCATACTCGTCGCTGAAGTCACATACGTTTCTAACGAAAGGTATTGAATAGCCTTAAGGTTTTATACACGTATCGATGTAATACGTATTGGAAATTAACCAATCAAAATCGACTATGCTTCTTTACGTCTTATTTCTCTAAAGTATATTTTCTAACGTGAGATGTATGCCTTAGCCGTGAAAAATTTCGTAAAGATGAAATTTCTAGGATGAATTGATCATATATTTTCCTGTATTTAAACTCGATACTTGAAATTTTATAAATACGAGACGGTAGCTGTATACAGATTTTAAAGTTATATATTTATACATTGAGATTGAAATTATTAATAACATTTTGTTTTATACAATACATAAAAACAATACATAAAACAAAGATACAGTAAACAGCATTCGATACATAAAAATTATATTTTGTGTCTAATTACTTCGATGATGATTATAATTGGTCGATATCTATGGTTTACGATAATCATAAGTATTGCGTTAAAAAAGTTGATTGACAGTTAACGGTTAACGATTAACGGTTTTTCATCGATGAGTGTGTGTGTGTGTGTGTGTGTGTGTGTATGTGTGAAACTCTCGACAAATTTTAATTCAGCCTACAAAGGCGTAGGTGGCGCAGTGATGCGTAGATGTGACAAATTACTTGCATAGCTGTTAATCTGTGTGTGTACATGAGTAACGATACTGATCAAACGACCAATCAGGTATCGGATTTGTTTCTGTCTTCTTTCTTTCCCCCACCACCGTCTATGCACCGAATCCAATCCAGTTCTTTTCAAAAAGCGTGAGAGATTGTTCGTGCCGGTGTATATCTCTCAAATATTTAATACGAATCGTGTAATATTTCGTGTGATTGGATCAGTATTATTGGCAGAACGAATAGATTTACTTGATCCTTCGAATCCTTGTTGTCATTGTTGTCTATAATCTTAAAATCTTAAAAGTTCGTGGAACGAAACGAAGGGTTAGATTTCCAACATGTCGTAAATTTTTCGCGCGCAATTCATATCTTTCTTTATTCGATAATAATTTATAAAACGTGAAACTCGATGTAATGTAAGCATATTATTACGTCAATAATCATATCCTATCGCGCGGCATAAAATTGTAGATTATTAGATTGTTATTTTTGTTATTTGAAAATTTATAATTCGTTAGTGAAAATGTGTGAGAAGATGTGTGATACAGTTTAATATTGATATATTTATTGTTATATATAAGTGAAACAAAGTGATTCTTCCATAACTTGAAGAGTTTATAACATCAAGAGACGAAGAAACATGAATATCAAACAATTTTGAAAATGTAGGAAGACCAACAAGAAGTTGAAGAGGAAGGAAGAAAATTTACTTCGTCCTTCGATCAGTTAACATCTTTTGGTAAGTGATTCTGATTGATATTCTACTTTACCGACATTATCGTTACTGGTACAGTGCTATTACCGACGCGATCGTATAACGTCGGTCAATAACGTAGAACGTAACTTAACCGACTAAAGTCAATAAGTATTTTATCGTAAGTCGAAGGTATTTTTAGCCCGATTATATTTCTCATTGGTTATATGACATTATAAAAGTATCTATAACACCGATCATATGCATATGCATATGTTGTATTTAACAATTAAAGAAAATTTAATATATGATTAATAAATAGAATTTGATAAGCTTCGAGAAGATGCCACCCGATTTCGCTCTCAGCACTGCTCGAGTGCGTTGTCGAATATAGAATTCATGGATTTATATATGGAAAGTGTATCTTTTAATATTTTTATCTCAGTGTCAGGAAGAATAATCTTATACAATTTAACATTTTGCATTATAGGACTTAAAGGATATAGAATTATAATTTACCATTTATAGAATATATTTCAATACAATATTTAAAAGTAATGATATCAATTTGAACGTATATTTTAATACTAATATTCTGTAATATAAATCAGTTTTTACATCTCGATATGCATAATTGTAACGATACACAGATTTCGAAATTTGTAAGAATAATTTAATCTTCCAAATTTTCTTTTAATTATCAATTCTCGCGAAAGTAATGTATCATATCGTATTAAAAGAATGTGTGTGATTATGACGTCGATATTTGCGCATAGTTACGTACACCTTTGATTTAATATTTTTCTCATAAATATATTTCAATATTTTAAAAATATATAAATTCTTATATTGAAACACATATACACATATACATATACATATACATATACATATACATATACGTATACATATATATAGATATAGATATACATTTATTTATTTATTGATATTTATATTTATGCATATACACACACGATTATTCAGCACCGTAGAGCGTAGAAATCTTTCTTTTTTATTTTTACTCTTTTTGCAATCGCTAGGCATTATATTTATTATTACAATTATTATTATTATATATCGCCAGACATATTACGACGAATCCACGGATGAAAGATTTTTTTTTTCAAGCTGACGTATCTACAAAGGCAACTTGGTTACCATCGTATGGTAATGACGATTCGTTTGAAAATACGCGTAATGCACGAGTACTCGATGGAATTCTATTTGAAGGGAGACTTCTCGCGCATCTCGTAGAATTTTAACATAATTCCAATTGAAAGATCCGTCGTCGTCGTCGTCGTCGTCGTCGTCGTCGTCGTCGTCGTCGTCGTCGTTGGTTGAGAGCGTTCGTGCGATGTGATTAAAGT